>NC_044282.2:43189241-43493408 GCF_004027225.2 Strigops habroptila | reverse complement strand
CAAGTTTTCTTTACTAAATAATTGTAATCATTAGGAAACCTACCTTGTGAATTTTAAATAGAACCTCACAGAGGTTATAAATTTTTTCAGCTCGTACCCAGTCTAGTGTGCTTACCTATAATATCAAAAGAAAACATTAGGAACACATTCTTTATTCTAAAATCATGTACAGATGAAAAAAACAAACAAAAAAATTCACCCGCCATTATTCTATGGATGATCTAAATATAGGCACATTACTACATTTAATATCCAGGATTTAGAAAAGACTATCAAATAGCATTCAATTTTTACAGAAACAGCATCTACAGGAGTCTTATCATAATTGAATGTATTTCATTAGAAAGTATTTAATTTTTTTTGTCACCATTATTACTACAGTATGATGGAAACATCTTTGTAATCTCTGTGATGAGTTACGTAAGTATATTTATTTTCCAGTATGCTAACACAGAAAATTCAGTCATTCAGCTTCATGTCTCAAAAAAATCCACTTTAATTCTTGTTTATCTAATATATGAATTTATGACCAACAGCAGCTGAATGTTATTGTTATAAATTTGATGGATGGACCAGCCAGTGGATAAAGAATTGGCTGGATGGCCGCATGCGTCAACGTCTCAATGTTCAAGTGAAGACCAGTAACAAGTGTTGTCCCTCAGGGATCGGTGTTGGGACTGACCCTGTTCAACATCTTCGTCAGCGACATGGACAGTGGGATTGAGTGCGCCCTCAGCAAGTTTGCCAATGACACCAAGCTGTGTGGTTCAGTTGATATGCTGCAGGGAAGGGATGCCATCCAGAGGGACCTTGACATGCTTGAGAGGTGGGCCAATGCCAACCTCATGAAGTTCAACCAAGCCAAGTGTAAGGTCCTACACCTGGGTTGGGGCAATCCTGGGCACAGCTACAGGTTGGGCGGAGAAGAGATTCAGAGCAGTCGTGGTGTGTTGGTCAATAAGAAACTAAACATGAGCTGGCAGTGTGCGCTCGAAGCCCAGAAAGCCAACCATATCCTGGGCTGCATCAAAAGAAGTGTGACCAGCAGGTTGAAGGAGGTGATCCTGCCCCTCTACTCTGCTCTTGTGAGACCTTGCTTGGAGTATTGTGTGCAGTTCTGGTGTCCCCAACTTAAGAAGGACATGGAGCTGTTGGATCAAGTCCAGAGGAGGGCCACAAGGACAATACAGGGGCTCGAGCACCTCCCCATATGAAGACAGGCTGAGAGAGTTGGGGCTGTTCAGCCTGGAGAAGAGAAGGCTGCGTGGAGACCTCATAGCAGCCTTCCAGTATCTGAAGGGGGCCTACAAGGATGCTGGAGAGGATCTCTTCATCAGGGACTGTAGTGATAGGAGAGGGGGCAATGGATTCAAACTTAAACAGAGAAACTTTAGGTTAGATATAAGGAAGAAGTTCTTTACTGTGAGAGTGGTGAGGCACTGGAACAGGTTGCCCAAAGAAGTGGTAAATGCTCCATCCCTGGCAGAGTCCAAGGCCAGGTTGGACAGAGCCTTGGGCTACATGGTCTAGTATGAGGCCCATGGCAGGGGGGTTGTAACTAGGTGATTGTAAGGTCTTTTCCAATCCTAACCATTCTATGATTCTATGATTTTATGTTATTATTGGAAGACCAATTGCTTACCTAACACAATGCATTATGTGATACATTGAATACTTGGGTTTGTAGACATTTGGATATATTATTGCTCTCAGAAAGACTCCAAAACAACATATTTGTAAACTCACAGATAACAGTGAGCTGATCACAAAGATAATAAAAAGGAACAAAGACAGAAAAATAGGAACCTGAAGTTACAATTTTAAGTCTGTAGTGAGATTGAAATAAGTATGTAGAGTTACAAAAGTGCCAAATATTGCAGTACTTTTTACTTCAGCATGAGTTTCTGTAAGTTCTTAATGTTTTAAAAACAGGCATTACATTGGATTTCTGAGAATAAACTTTTAACATCTAGTTTTACCTAGTTAGTCCAAGTAATCTCAGACATACTTAGCTTTAAATGTGTCTGTTAATCACTGATTAAAATTTATCATTTAAAATAGAGAAAACAATAAAGTTAAATTCATTTTGGCACACACGTGTAGTAAACAAAAAACTGAAAAAGTTACTTCCTAGAAGAGAATTCTGCAATTATAATATAGGTATAAAGGACTTTCATGCCTATTCAGGTACCAGCACTGAAGGATTGACTAGACATAAAACGTGAATATGGGGTGCATGTAAAAGTGAATCATACTTCCAAACTCCTTAAAGTCAAAGGGAACATAATACATTTGAGTTTCTGTGAACACTGAATCTGTATGTACAATTCTCCAGTGTCCCCCAATATATATGTAAAATAGAATACATTTAAAGAGTAAAACTTATGGGGGAAAAAAAAGGGATCAAAATGGCTGTAGTACTTATTACTGGAAGACAGATAATGCTGCATTATCTGACAATTAAGCTGACTCACCTAGAAGTACTAAAAAGGATTAGGCAAAAGATTAAATAGTTTTAGTTCAGGAGTAATTAATTTCACTGGTCTCTCCACTCTTCAATGGAAAACAAACGAGACAAGTATAATTAAAAAAAACCCCAAAACTAAAAGATATTGAAAAGGAAAAAAAAAAAATCAAGAAATGTTCTTGAGATGAACTATGATATAGCAGTGTAAGAAGCCCTAAAGTTTTCCAAATCAAAAGAAACTTGATGGTACAAAACACACACTAAAGAGTAGTCATATCCTAGCAAATATATGAACAAATTTAAATGAGGAATTGTTGTGTGTAGAGTTAGAAAGTTCACCAAAAGCATTTATGGTCAAGTCTATGCCATCCAAGTCATTGCTATCTCTTTCCTAACACGTTACATTGACACTATAATGTACGAAATTACAAATACTTAGAACTTACATAGCAGTGCTCTCTAACATTCAAAGGACTGCTCATGTGCCAATTACATTATATGAGCTTTCTTTTCTGCAGTGTTTTTCAAAGGTGGAACTACAACCGTTACTTTCACATAATTCTTGTATTTCTTTTCTTAAAACTATAAGCACCACATGCAGTGATTGCCTAGCTGCCTTCATGTAAACCACTTCAGTGCTATTTATTTAATCACGTTGTAAAAGATAGTTTTGTAATTAAGGATAACACAACAGCTCCAAAGATATGGCTACTTTGAAGACTTGAATGTAAAAGCCACAGTGAACTATGTGAAAGACATAAAAATCAACCAGTGCAAACCTCCCCTATAATAGCCTGTATTCCATAAAAACAAAACATTGCATTTTTCTGGAAATTTTCAATGACATAAAAAGTAGTTTTCTTTTGGATGACAATTTTGAATACTGTCTCCCCAACTTCCTCTAGAATGTGAATTCAGAACCTTTTCAAGATCTGAAAATTGACAGAAATGTATCAGATGCTTTTAGGATGTAATGAAATACTGCTTGTATATTAACATCGACACAATAATAATTTCTATTCATTCGGTTGTGTTTTTAACATATGAAGTTTTCAGAAATGTATCACAATTCTAATACACCAATCTGTAAAGGAAATCTGTGAATTTCTTAAATACAGTCAGATAAGCCACTTTAGGGATGCAGGAAGACCACTGTCTGTTAATCACATCATTCTTGATATTTACTTCTATGGTGAACCTTCTACATTTTTGGAAACACCATCTGAGAGATTGTTGAAATGGAGTATAAATAGAGTATTATCTTCTACAGTAATTTCTTTCATATTATAATATCCACACTTTTTCCACAATTTTCTTTATTTTTGCCCATGGCTAACTATGTTTTTCATTCTTATGAAAGTTAGCAGCTGTATTTACATTCATATAATCTTTTACACACAGTGAAATAAAAAGAGAGTAGAAATTGTACCAGATCCTTTTACAAGCAGTTGCAAAGTTATGGATAAGGTGATTACAACTGAAGATAACTGTAAGTCATCTACTCTGTGCCCACTACATCGATACAATGATACACTATACTGATTCCATATACAAATAGTAGTAACTTCATAGAAACATCTCTGAAATGTTAAACTCTAATCTACTAAAGATCAAGCAAGTTGAAACATCTGTCTTTCTGTGATAGAGCAATCCATTTTTTAAATACCCTGCCTGCCCTAAGCAGACTGATGCCCAGCCAGTCTCCAAGCAATGGCTACTTTTGAAGACCAAATCCCTGTTTTTTCTTGCTGAGCATGATGTTTTATGGGACATAATATCCCTTTTGGCCTATTTGGGTCAGCTGTCCTGGCTGTGTCCTCTCCCAACCCCTTGCCCACTCCCACCCTACTCGCTGGGCGAGCAGAGTGAGAAATAGAGGAATGCTCTGCAAGTACTGCTCAGCATCAGCCAAAACACTGACTGCTGTGCTAGCACTGTTTTAGTCACAAACCTAGTGCCATAGGGGCTGCTGAGAAGAAAGTTACCTCCATGTCAGCCAGGCCCAGTACGTGCCCCAGCCAGGAGCAGGGCAGCTACAGGGGCTGAGGGCAGCTCTCTCCAGGCACCAGGCACCTCCCTAGGGACACGGATGGGCTGAGGCTGGGCCTGGATGTGGGCCCAGAACATTGGAGCCTGTGGCTAGGCAGGCCAGGACTGTGGGGAGCTGGATACTGGTCCTGCTGCATTGCTAGCACAGGGAGGGGCTGCAATGGTGTCCTCGGTTCTGGGAAGAGTTGGGGAGCCCCAGATAAGGGGGTCAGAGATATTCAGGGTTGGAAGTCCCCTCAGGACACTGACAATCAGCTTTGAAGAGTAGCTTTAGATCCAGGTTTGAATTCTCCAGATGGGTGGTTGCTGGAAACTGTCAATTTCTGGTTTGGTTTTGTTTTCCTGATATAAAACATCTGTATAAATAGCAAGAAAACTGGTCAACAGGTTTTATGTTTTATAGGCTTTGTCACAGTTACTGGTGTATCTGAGTACTGGGATGACATAACACATTGACCAAAGCAGTCCCCTCTGTTAATTTTTCTGAAAAGTCACTGTTTTTACAAAAATATTGTGCTGAGAGTGTAGTAGATACTGACAAATAACATGGTACGAATACTACCAAACATTCATCCTCACTTGTCTGTTCATAGTAGAGTGCTGAACATGATAAATGAAGTCATTTATCCCAAATTAGTACTGTGTAGATGAATAGTTTTAATTATAACAAAAATGTTTCTTCAAAAAAAGGTCTGAAAATAATTAAAATTTATAAAGGAAAAACATTCGTGTGGTTTGTTATTTATTTGTTTAATATGTTTGTATTGTTTTTGCATTTTAATTGGATTGAAATAATTGAATCAAAGTTTAGTTCCTCGACTTAACATACAGACAACTTTCAGCAGGGAAAAACCCCCACCTTTTCCCAAATCTGTTGGCTCATTTTAAAAAGAATACTATTGGCTACTTAAAAATGCTTGAAGTTAATAGGAATCATTGGATTTATAATTTAAATTCAAAGAAAGAGAAAATGTTACTGATTGCCTCTCATTTTGGTTCATAAATAAGGTTTGAAGAGTATGCGCTTCCCACAGGTATTGCAGATGGTGCACATGTAAAGGGTCAGATTCTTTTAAACAGCTGAATAAAAGGGAGACTGACCACCTTCCAAGCACAACTGAAAAGAAGCTGCATAATTGAAATTAGAACATTCTAATTCCACGTTTTATTTCTTTTTGATTTGTTTAAAGCAAAGGCTCTCTGGAGAAAAAAAGAAAGTAAGGATAAAACAATACCATGTGGTAAGTATGGGTCACTTTTTAAGAGTTTAGAATTCTACAGCTCCTTTCTGTTTTATTCTTTTAAATTACTGTTTCTTAGGGTTTGGGTTTTTTTTAGAGAAGTGCCAGGTAAGTCATCTGTTGTAAGATAGAATTCTCATTACTAGCTATGTAAATTATCAAAGCAAAATGATGTCATCTGTTCAAACTGTACACTTATGATTGGATTCTCTGTAACAGTTCAGTCCTTGCCTGTGTGCAAAATCCACAAGTATCTACTAATAGTTTGGATGGTCTGCTTCATGATGCATCTTCTCTTTAAGAAAATAGAGGAACTACCAAATCATTACATCTATGAAATACCTTAGAATAAATAAGGCAAGAAATATTCAGCCTAACAAACCAGAGAAAAATCTGAACCTGACATCTTTAAAAAGTGAAACACTTACTGCCTACTGGAAATTCTTTGAACTATCCAGGTACAGTAAGACTTTCAGAGGACTTTGAAAGAGGTTAAATATCTAAAGCTTATTGAAATACAGTGACATCTATGGCTTTAACTTCTTCTGAAATCTCAGCTGGCAACTTCACTTGGTAAGGAAAAACAAACCCAAGCATCACAAACTGGTTTCCATTTATAATGAAACTGTCACAAAAATACAATTTTTTTACCGGTGGAGTGCTGAAAATATAGAAGGATGAACCCTTCAGTGCTAGAAACTTGAATTTGTAGAGTTGAGATGAATCAATTCCTTCAAGTCTCTCATTTACCCATCCCATATGTATGACCTGTAAAAGAAAATAATAGAAAATTAAAGCTCTATTTTTCATTGGAGCATAAGATATATCTGAATAGGTCAATTCTTTCCACAAAGAAGAGTGGTCATATTACAAAAGGATGTATCATCTACTTCTTCACATTAGCCTTCCCACCACTCCCATAGTCCTGAAGTATATGGTAACATGCCAATGTGTCACAATTCCTTGAAAAGACTTTACAAGTAGAGATTGTCTGAATCTTGTCTGAAATGATCATTGTAAAAGCTACCTGTGTATGTCTCAGCAGACTAGAGCCAGCAGAAAACCTAGGTATACTGAAATATTTCAGTCACCAGCTTATAAAAAACATGTTCCTACATTATCTATAGCACAGTCAAAACTTGGATTCAGTGGAATTTCTTTTATATGTACCTCTAAAGAAGTACATCTGAAGAAATAGATCAAACAGCTTTCTGTATGCTCATGTTTGCCACTAGTAAAAAAGCATCTCTGTCACACTGATTGTCTTTCAGAGTTTATGTACTTTCTTATATATACACTTTATCTCATGACAATTTATGTTCTCATAGAATTAGATGTCAAATTCAGTTGTTACATAGTTTTTCTCTAACAATGCATGTATGTCTTCTTTATATATTATGTAATATGTATATAATGTATAATGTATATTACAATGTATTACATTGTATTACAATGTCTTACAATGCATGCCTTTATATTTCAGGTACATTAAAGAAAAATAAAAACAAAGAGTAAAACTGCATTCTTCCTTTCTGAGGTAAATCTGAAAAATAAAAAATAATAATAATAAAAAAATACCATTAATGTAGTTACCCACCAAAAATAACAAACAAAACCATTTTAGGCTTCATTTTGCAAACATTAATAGGAACATATTGCCCTTGAAAGAGGTACTTGAATCTATACTGATCCACCAATCTGAATATACAGCTATTGCTGTATATTGTTAAGCTTGCTTGTTTTCAGTTAAGGCTACACTTATGGAAAATACTGATTTACACTGGGGAAAAAATGTCATAGCACTTGTCAATATACTGAGCCCAGAGAGCTTTGTTGGAAGTCAGTGGAAACAGCCTGAAGAACGATTCTATGATTCTATGATTCTAAGAAGGCATTCATTAAAATGCATGAAAATATCAGCATTTGTCCTATGGATAAAATTGTGGAAAATGTGGTGATCTCAGGAATGTTTTTCGATTGAAAGCACAGGGTGTATACCTGTTGTTATTTTAGCAACAGAACACAGAGATGGCAAGTATGGACAGGGGGCAGCTAACAGTATAGATGCATATAGACATATAAGCACGACATTCTTGTGTCATGAAAATCTCACATGTTGTTTTCTAATTTTGTTATTTAACGTATCTATTCTCTTACTATGCAATTTATCAAGAAATAAATAATAAATAATTATGCTGAGCTAGACAGTCACCCTCTATACTCTTCTACTGAGCTCTAGCATTAACATTTTAAGCAGATCTAAGGAACAGAACAATAAATACAGCAGCTGTTCCAGTTCTCAAATTGCCATTCTGTAAATTTAATAACTCTCACTAAAGCTTTGTTTCTACAGTAGTCAGTAAAGGTTTAGAAACAGGATGTTTAGATACTTCATTACTTTAACAAATATACTATAGTATTGTTGATTATCTACTACAAACTGTATTCCGTATTATCAGTGTGGTAATATAATACCAAATAACGCACACAAAAAGAATAATGATGTCCAAATCACAGGGCACAAACAGTACAATATTCTCCTTTACATATAAAACCATGATTGCTGACTTGCAAATGGACACCATTTATTAACCTGTAACAGCATTAAAATCTTTGCTAAAAACCTAGTTTACTGATTAAATTGATCAATCAATAAGCAAAGGATATGGCTCTATTATATTCTTCATTCACCAACATTATCATCACCATTTATTCTTACAGCAGGACCCAACAAATAATTTTGGAATTATTCACCATGTTGATTGACAAAACTATGTCACAGATAAATTCTGCAGCTTGCCTAGCTTGTTAATCAAGTGTCATATATTAAAGCAAACATGACACATTCTGAAAAATATAACTATATATTTGTTGCAAATCAAAGATGTTCATTTAACATACTGAAAGAAGGAAAACATGAAGTTCCTAGTTGATACTCAGAGCAGGATAGTACTAGAAGACTGGAATTCCAAAATACACATGTGATTTTCCATGACTGACAGGAAGACTTGATTTATCTAGTTGGCAGAAACCATAGGTTGGAATTCATGTGAGGGCCCTATCATTATTGTATTCTTACCTATGGCTGCAAGATGTGTTAAGAGTGCCAAATGTTATAACATCAATTTAATGTAGCACTTAATCTTCTGGGTAATTTTCTTGAGTATGTATTCAGCTACAAACATAAGACTGCATTTTCTAATTAGCTGCAGACTTTGTTTTTGGCATCTGTTCTAAGTGTTTTACTGAAATGGAACTGTATTATTACTGGTTTTATTGCAGCCACATCATATTGTGACCAGTCTACCTGTGTTAGATCAGAATCAAGAGACTTGGTTTGAAGTACACCCTTCTCCACACAGAGAAACAGATTTTTATAATTATTAACAGCTGTAAACTCAATGTTAAGCTGTTCTGCATGCTGAAATCTCTTTCAATCTCAGACAAAAAAAAAAAGGAATGACACAAACCCATATTCACTGGACTAGATTTTGGGGGAATGGCCTTTCTACTCACTGAATTATTAGAACATTGTGGTATCACTCTTAATATATATGTATTGTGCTTAGGTCACCTATTCATTCCACTTCATCGAAGTCTACGCAAAATCAAACAGTAATACTTCAGTTATATTTTGAATACATTGATCTGAGTATTACTCTGCTTGATTGAAATGACTAACAAAACACCCAACTCCAGGAAAAAAGAGCTTCAACCAGAAAAAAACAAATATTAGACTATCAAAACACAGAGAAAGTTTTAGAACCCTTAAAAACATAAAAGGACCCTTTTTGTTTCTAAATCTGATTATAACTTCCAGGATATATCAGAAACAGATTAAAAGTTTTTCAATTTTCATTTTCTTTAACACTATTACTTAGCTTTATATTGTCAATATAATTTGTGGAACACGGAAACAATTATATGCCTAACAGTAGAAATATAAGAAAAAACGGTCTGCTGATTTATATCTTACAAAAGAAAACAAAACCTTACACGAAAAAATTACCTAGTACATTATAAGTCAATGTCATTAAAAACAAACAAAAACCCCAACAAACAAAGCAAAACAAAACAAACCACCACCCCAAAACAGTAAAAACCCTTCCAAAAGACATTTAAATCCAAAGATTTTGGTTTCTGTGTTAGCACCATGAAACGCTTACCTAAGAAATGAAAGTGCTAGTAAACAAAATGTTACAGAATTTTCTGCACTTCTTAAGGCACCTATAAAATTAATGTCTACATCAACTTGTTCAATTTTTTTTTTTTTTTTTTTGAAGATGTGAAAAAATTCAGCAAGTAGCACATTTGGAGATCAATTTAAAATTTGGAAAGTATCTCTGCAGAATAATGATTGAACTCTCAGTACATATTTACATTTAGAGAAATATAGTACAACTAGAAGACAGACAAGCTTTCTGCTTGTTCATTTGTTTTAGAATTTTTGTATATTGAGGAGAGAAGGAAGGGAAAGAATATGGATTGTTCCATCAGATATAAAAGATTGAATCAGATACTTTTTTGGGGAAAGAAGCAATAGTCAGGCTAGGTAGCTGAAGTGGGACAGCTACTGGAAGATAAATAGTGAGCTCACTGGGTATAGAACTGCATTACTGTCATTTGCATGGCTGGGGATAACAGGATGGCAAGCTAAAAAGTAAGTTACTAATGAATATGAAAGACAAGGAGTAACAAACATTGCAAAAGACATTTAGGAGGAGAAACAAATCAATCTAGTAAGACAAAAAATAAACAGGAGAAAATATGAAATTAAAATGAAAATAACAAAAGGAAGAACAGTATACAAGTATATAAAAGGGGGAGAATTAATGAAAAAATATTTGGGAGGGAAAAAAAAAACCCAAAGAAAAGAGGATTCCCAATGTATACTTGCCTATAATGACATAAAGTCCTTAAAAAAATAAAGAAGGAAAATGGAACACCTTCCTTTGTTGGAATCAGTGATTAACTTATGCATATATTGAAAAAGTAATAAAAGTATGCATCTTTTTATAGAGATATTAAAAAAATCTAGTATTTTTTTACTTTCTTTCCACACATCTTTCTTAATGACTGGTTTATTTAATGGTCATTTAGACCACAGAAATGGAGAAAGAATAATTATTCAGTTCAACAAAAGCCTATATACAACAAAAGCAACTGAGCGTTGGTACTCAATAACAAGCTGCTTTTGGTTCATGAGTAGGTTACTGAGATTTTAATTGTGTTTCAGTACATGGGTGTGAACATTAGTCCTGGGATAAAACCTGTTCTGTTATTTGGATTGAAACCTGCCATTTGAAGTTTAAGGAGTGCTCAAATGCACTACAAACTGTCCCACTCTTAGCGCTGCTTTCACCACTTTATTCCCATAATGCATAATCAATTTGAGATTGCTATTTGAAACTCGTTGGAAAATTACACATACACCTGGAAAATTACCCATACATTATAGATATGTTATTAAGTTTTTAATATGTTCTAACACACTTTCCAAAAGTTCCTGTAGGAACAAAATGAGCAATGGTGCTCATTATGGGGAGATTAAAAAAGTCACTAACAAAATGTAATCCAATCACAGCAGATAAATGAAAGTTCTTATTTGTACTTATTGTTTTGCTATAGCAATAAAGCATCTAGATGCTACAATGACCATAAACTTTATGTGTTACATTTAATAAAGCAATCAGCACATTTTTTATATAGTACTTTTAGTTAAATAGTTATGAAAAGTAAATGATGCAAAACACTCCAGAGGGAAATGAAGAAAGAAAATCAAGTAGATGTCTGATGTATGACACAGAACAGATGGGTACATTTAAGTGACTGAAGTGGGATAAGAATCTACAACAGATGCCAGATTGGCCTGCAAGCTAACAGTGTCATACTATGAAGCACAATGGAACAATATAAAATTAAGAAAGCAAAGAGAAGTACATCTTGAGGTAGCTTTTTCATCGTTTCCAAAACAAGTGTTAGACTGCATGTTTTGAAAAGTACAGATATTGGAAGAAAAAAAGGGCAGTCCTTTCACATACAGAATGATTTACTAAAAAAACCCCCAAACAATCAAATAAAACAAAACAAATCCCCCAAAATTTGAAATACTAGAAGTTTTGATGCATTACATTAATGGTTTCCATTGCATACCAATTGCATTCAGTTATGTCCAAACAGAATGTTTTAGAGATGAAACTACAGAGGAACATAGAAATTATGACACTCAAGTGTTTTATGTTTTTCAGCTCAAGAATGAAATCCGTAACTCCAAGCTCGGCACAGTCTGAATGCCACAAAGAGCACAACTAACCAGAAGTGAACTATAAAGACAGGTATGTCTTGAATTTGTGTATCATCGCAGGAATTGGCTGCCTGTGCAAGATTTGGATTATGAGTCTTTTTGGTTGGGTATAATTGTTTCTTCTCTTTGTTTGCTTGTTTTAACAAGGAGGCTGGGAAAAATATCACTTGTTTTTTCTCATTATAGCCTTCTTATTCAAGCTAGGAGTCAAAACGCAAAACTCAGTCTGGAAGATAGGTACCAGTAAGTTGTCTTACTGGTTATGCAATCTTATATTATACTAAATCAGGAGCACTTTTTGTGCAGCAGGAACTAAACAAACTAAATACAAGCGAAAAACTCAGGTCCTTCACTTTTTCTTTTTTTTGGTCTTATATATCTACTTTATTTTTTTAGCAAGATTACAACAATAAAATATACCTAACAACCTATTCTCCTCCTCACCAAATAAAGACTAGAATTATTTCTTCTGCAGTTTGGGAAACTAAAAAAAGAAAATCTTTCAAACTATAGCTCTTTGCTATAGCTGTGGCAAGAGTTCTCAAAGAAGAAAACTCAGTCTGAAACTTCAATATCAGTTTCCTTGTACAAATTATCCCCCAATCAATAAAATGATAATTCTGCTTAAAAATGTGTTAACATACTTTTAATTGTAGAGTAATCCTGAAGAAGGACCGATCTCGTAGTAATCCAGTGAAACCAGAGTTTGGTAATAATGAATGGAAAAGCAATGGGTTTTAAAAGCTGTGAAAAGTAGATGCCTGTGCAGAAAATTATATACTCTAAAATATTTTTCACAATCCACAAGGCAGAAACATACAAAGAAAAGGAGAATAAAGAAGAATTGTTATCTCTTTTTTTTTCTTTTTTTTTTTTTTTTCCAATTTTCTAAGAGCTAAGGCAAGCTTGGGAAAACAGTTTAACCGGAGACCATGATTTTTCACCAAAGATAGAATTGCCTTGTGCCATTTACTGCCAGAGACACTACAGACCTAGCTGACCATTGGCAAACATATTAGGGTATGAAACTCCTCTTAAATACACGATTTCATACATTTTTACTTTAAATAGGAGTAGGTTTCCTTTAGCTGACATGCTTTATAAAGTTTATAGAATCCACCGTTTTGAAGTCTTCAAACTTCAAGGAGAAATCTAATAAGAATATTTCATTAACACAGAAAAAGTGGGAATACCACGAACAAACATACTGTCAATGTATATGTCTTATAAGCATTGCAAGACTTCATGAGATATGTTCAGAAATGCAACCATAGTTTTCAGAATTCTATTACTTATAGATTTATTTTGTTGAGTTTGGCTGATCTCTTGACTAGAGTTTTTTTTCAGTTTGCTTGTCTTTCAAATCAACATAGTAGTAATAGTTATTTACGTCACAGAGGCACCACATATTACCTAACTGAGTAGAGGTTAAAAAGCTGAGTGCTTTAAAGTAGTACTTCTGTTAAAATGTTTTTTTAGTGGAAGTGGAAGACCAGAAAAAAATCTCTGAAGTAGACCAAGAGTATTTCATTAGGAATTGCATAACTGACCTCCTGTATAAATGAAGTTAAAATAATTACCAAGGCAGATCTCAGTTCTATCTCTACACTGCATTTGGGCCACAACAATCCCATGTAGTGCTACAGGCTTGGGGAAGAGTGGCTGGAAAGCTGCTTGGTGGAAAAGGACCTGGGGGTGCTGACTGATGGCTGAACATGAGCCAGCTTGTGCCCAGGCAGCCAGGAAGGCCAACGGCATCCTGGCCTGTATCAGCAATAGCGTGGCCAGCAGGGCCAGAGAAGTGATCACCCCCCTGTACTGAGCAGTGGTGAGGCTGCACCTCAAATCAGCCTCAAGCTACGCCAGGGGAGGTTTATATTGGATATTAGGAAAAGTTTCTTCACCAATAGGGTGATCAGGCATTGGAACAGGCTGCCCAGGGAAGTGGAATCACTGTCCCTGGAAGTGTTCAAAAACCATGTAGATGAGGCCCTCAGTGATACGGTTTAGTGGTGGTCTTGGCAGTCCTGGGGTAATGGTTGGACTTGATAATCTTAAAGGTCTTTTTCAACCTAGCTGACTCAATGATTCTATGGTGTCTTCAAGTTTAATGGAATTTAATCCTGCTCCCTTTCTGCAGGTTTAAGTTGTAAAATTATAGTCTGCAAGGATCTAACTTTTCCAGACTAATAACTAGGAGAAATTAACTTCAGTGCTATATGATAGATATTTTCAAAACATTTTAATCTTTAAAAACAAACAAACAAACAAACAAACAAAAAAACCCCAAAAAACACCCACCACAAAACCCCTGATCTTACAAGAGCACATCCATGGTTTCTTTAATTCTGCAGGATGAAGGCAAGCAAACATACTCATGGCATGCCTGGGGCAGCTGTTCTGCTATGAAGAATAATGGGGAAACCCTCCATATTAGAGAAGTTCCTTAATTAGAATCAGGATCATATAATTATCAAAAACAGAGGGGAAAATAGGCTTCTGAGAAATTTATTATATTACCCCCTCCAAAATTCAGCACCATGATACCTATTTTGTTTCTAAAAAATGCTTCCTTAATGTCCTAAGGATCTCCAGTAATGGGGACCTCATAATTTCTCTGAACAATCTACTCTAGCACTTTAGTCCTCATGTCAAACATGAATTGCTCTTGCTTTAGCCAAAATTTAAGACTTTTTCTGCCCAATCCATTAAAAACTCAAAATAATTTTAGCCTTAGACTGGAAGAGCAAAAAAAGCTTATTCAGTTCATAGCTGGAGCAAAAATCCGTGAACAAAAATATGTAGCTTGTGTGGCATCATTCCTTGCCTCTTTTCATATGTTATTCTCTGAGCACAAAGTTACCATTCCTGAATACTTCTTTCTTATGTTCCTCTCTTTCAACCTGTCCATAGAGGCCATGGAAAACCTCTGGTCAGTATGTGGAAATATAGTGCACAAAATCAAATGCAGTACTCCTGCCAAGGCCTTACAGCAAAAGGAACACTTTGCATGTCTTGCAGTAACTCAGGTACAGCCCGTGATGCTTGCCTCTTTCTCAAAAGCCACAGAAGAGATATAGTTGTTACAGCATGCAGGTAAATAGCCAGCCTTGGCCTGACATTTAACTGACAAGGTAACAATGTGAGAGACTGCTGGACATTGCATACAAAGCAAAGGGAGAAGTTGGCTGGCTATCTCAAGCCTGCACCTATACCAATAAAACAGTAAAGGGATAAAGTAGCAGGTGAAATACATGAAAAGGAATTGAACAGTGGGTTAAAAATGTCAAAAGATAATGAAACAGGGGTGCTGACCTACAGACAGTGGTGGCAGTATCACAGATTAAAGCTGAAATAACCAAAGCAGCATGTAAAAATCAGAAAATACATGGCCCAATGGAAAAGGAGTAAAATGTGGGTGGGTTCCTTATTTGGGAGCGGGAAAAAAGGAATATAAGGTAACCATATGAATGGGGTTTTTGGGGGTCTCTGTTGACCAGCCCTGTACCTGATTATCACAGACTGATGCAATAATAAACCATAATAATAAATTGTAACAATGACTGTTGGTTTTCATTATTTCTACCTGACTGGTTTCTGCAGACAGGGGCATCTGGGATGGCCTCCCTAAGTACTAGCAAGGCAATAGACAATGGATCAAACCTTCCTAAAAGAATTTACATCCCCAGATACTTTTCAAATATTTTCCAGTGACAACTTCTCCAGTTGTTTCTCACAGCCTCTCACATACTCTTGATTATTCTTGCATATGTGCTGTACCCTAATTGGTTTCCACCCTGTTTTTCAGACTCATTCTTCAATATGTCAAGATCATTCTTATGTGTAACACTGTATTTTAAAGCATTTTCAGATATTTAATATCTGCAAAATTAGTAAGTTTATTTTTGCTAATGCACCATAAAGGAAGTATTCAAGGGAATTGGATCCAAGACAGAATTTTTCAGGAGTTCTAGTCAATATGCCAGTTTCGAAAATGAATCATTTATACCTATTATTGGCTTATCCAACAAAGTCTGCACAACCAAATCTATATAATACTTGTTTAAAATATTGTAATGTCAAGAAATGTCATAAACCTTACTGGAATCAAAATACATTGCAGCAACCGCCTGTCACCCATCCACAAGATGTGTTTTACTATCACAAGAGGAAATTAAATTGGTTGTCACTATTTATTCTTCACAAATCCTTCATGGCAGACATTCATTTGTTATCTTGCAGCTGCATACAAATATTTTGTTTATGTATTTCAAATTTCCTTCTAGAGGTTGAAGTCAAATTGACTGTTTCTAATTCTCCAATTTCTCCTTCTTTTTCCATTAATAGCCATGATGCTTGACCTTTCCTAATCTTTTGATATGTCACCTGGCAGACACAAATTCCCTGAACTATCTTGATAATAGTTATGAGATTACTTTCACCAGTTTTTCAAATATCACCAGGTATTAAAATCATACATACCACTAAAACTTCCCTTTGTAATGCAATCTGAGATTTTGAGATTTTATTTGGTTTCACTAGTATTATTTGCAATAACTATCTTTTGCAGTTGACCTTTTTAGTGAAGTCTGACCTCTGATATGCTGAGTAGAAGACAAACCTTTTTCTTTGTCTTCTTGTTGTTAATGCACTTAAAGAACAATTTTTTGTTACCCATCTATCCCATTCTGGTTGCGTTTTAGTCTGTGCCCTGGCCTTCCTGGTACTATGACGTGCTATGCTTTTACAACTCTTGTCTCTAGATTTCACTTTCTGTATGATTTCCTCTGGAGGTCATTGCAAATAATTAAAACCAACAAGGGAAGAGACATTCTAGGAAGTAATGAAAAACTGTTTTACAGCATCACAAGAAAAAATATACATAGTCTTAACTAACATCTAATCAATATTTTCTATTTCTACTGAGAAGAAACTTTTTTTTTTTTTTTTTTTTTTTTTTTTTAAGTAGAGGACAGGAAATGGTCATATTAGTCTTAAAAATCACAAAAAACCACCCAGGAAACAAAATAAAAAACCTTGCAAGTAGTTTTTCAGTACAGAGAATTGCCTAATTTACTGTTTTACAAAATATACTGAGCAATCCAGAAGTGTGTATCTTTTTGAAAATTGAGTCCCCAATCTAACCGCCTACTGATAATACAGAATCAAGTGCCTTCAAGTCTCTAGAGCACTATAATAAATTATATCAAGCAGAATCAGAAGTTATAATATTTGGAGAATGGTGGCTGTAAATATCTTCCACACTCAATAAAATAATGTACAAACTGGCTCAATCCTCTCCTGTCCTTATGGAGCCAACAATATGCTCTAAAAGTATTCAGTGTGTAGATGCTGTGTGCTTCGTCATCTACACAGGTTATGTATGCACTTGAAGCCAGAACTTTAGCAGTGGTACTTATTCAATACCTTCAAAATGTGTGTAATCCCTGCACAGTCATAGTCCTTGGCATGGACTAACTAGCATGACATGCCCTGGGATAGCTAGAACTCCCCAAACAATTCTCACGAACAGTCTGGGATTTAAGCATTGCTGGGAATCATTTCTCTTAAAGAACTCTTAATGGTAACGGAGAAAACTCACCACAGGCGACACAATAATGAAACTCTAAGGACCTGTTTAATTCTTCAGGAAAGTCCATACTCAAAAGCAAAGATAAATTTGCAGCTATTACCAATTTTACTTCAAGGCAGCTCTTCAAGCGACCTTCAATTTCTTAAGTTTATCCTTCCGCTAAATTTTAAATCAATTGCATCAGCAAGAGCTATTCAGGTTTGTACAAACATTATGTAACTGACTTTAATAGGCTCCATTAATCTAGGGCAGATCAAGGCCTCTTCTGTTTTCAGTTATTATTGCCAAGTTTTATTTCATTCATTTGTGATAAATATATATGATTCACATTTTATTTGCTTTTAAAGTAAATTTTCACAGGACATTTTAAAGACTGAGTTTTTCACATATGCTTCTTTAATGTTTTTATGTTTGCTGGTTTTATTTACTTATCTGCCCAAATTAATCATAAACTTTATTTTTTCTTACTTTTTGGCAGAGAACAATGTTTTTTGCTGTCAGTTCCACCTTAAATTTTCAACTCCTGAAATTAAGGTCCTAATTGTATCTTCCCTTCTTTTCATATGGAAAAATGTGAAAAATTCCATTTTGGAGTGGAAAAAGTGGGATAGATTTGTACTGCCTAACCTTAGGCACCTACTTTAGATGATACATTAAGAGGCTACTCTTCTTAGGACCTCAGTATAGTCAAGACAGAAAAAGGTTCCCATAAAGGATGTTTTAAAGCGTTGATATGCAGTTCCACATTTGAAGAACTCTCTGAAATACAATAATTGTCTGCACTGGCTATCTAGGCAGTTTATGGAGACTACCCTGTTTATTTAGGAAATCAAATTAGGTAGTTAGTGACAGATTGTATGACTGTCCCCAATATTTTTTTAAAAATAAGGAAAAATATGTCTTCCTTTTTTTAACTAAACGTATTATGTATGCCCATACTGATATGAATAAACTTTGAACAGTTACTGAAGTACTTGTAGTAGAGAGTTGCAAGATATCCGAATTCAATACCTTTCCTCCTGGCATTCATAATCACACCTTTTTCATATCAGTTTAATTAATAATTAAAAGTCATGGCAAAGAGAGTAATTAAATGCTCACTTCTTATATAGAATAGGTATTTATTTTGATTTTGTGGGTAACTCGATTATCTAATATGTAGAGGTTTTTGAGGTCTATTTTTTTTTCTAAGTACTGACCCAAATATAAGAAAACAGTTTCATGTGTTAAGAAAATGCCAATGGTTAAATATTTTTAACAACTTCCAGAAGAGTCTATAAATGTCCAAGTACATTCTACAAATAAGATGATGAAATTGTGACATATGAAAAAATACACAAGCTGTGAAACTAGTAAGTGTTTATTTGATCCCAATAAGAGGATTTTTTTTACTCAGTTTGACCTGTGTAATAAAATTCCCTGATTAATTTCTGCAGTAAAACATTGTAAAAGACACTTTGCCTAATTTTCACTTTATTAATCTACAAACCCAGCATTTCTTGAAACAGAAGGGATTGGGCTCTTTGTTTCTGAGTAATGATTCAATGCCAGATTGATGCAAGTGAAACTCATTAGTTTTATAATACAAGCTGCAAAGTACTTCCCAGAATTATGGAATTAGTCTGGAAAATGCTACTACTGTATTTTACAAAGTAAATGAAAAAACCTCTTTGCAATGCTATAAGAAGTAAGAACACTTCTCAGCACAGTCGATTCATCTGGGTCTTCACTACATTTGGCTAGTTGAAGCAGAAGAAATACCTTGTTAGGTTGCTGAGCTCCAAAAGTCCCAGACAAACAGTCATGACAAATGTAGTCTGCACAGTACGACACATGTAAAAGACTGGATTATAATACACTCCTTGGCTATCTGTGCATTGTATGTGATGTTAATACAGAGTTAACTTGTCAGACTCACTGCTGCAATATTGAATGCAAACATACACTATGCTTTCCAAGACCTGGTTGTGAGTTCCATTGTCCTCCCCTCATTTATTTCATGGTTCCACCTAATCCACTTTTTAGGTCTACAATGGAAGATTCTACTCATTACTGTGGATTAGTAAGAACCTGCTGTATTAAGTAGGTCATTTCAGAACCTCAAACCATAGAAAACTTGGGTTTAGGATTTTAAAACTGACTAAATGTGCATGCATAAGCTCTACAAAATTTGCAACTTAGTGCAATGACAAGAATGTAAAAAAAATGGATAACATATTGAAAGCCTTACCTGGTCTGAGGGAGAACAGCATTTATTTGCCATTTTCATCTACGAAAGAGAGATGGAAGAATACACAGACATATTAATATGCTGAGGAGTTTCTATGATGCAATTAGCATTGACTTAGATACTGAATACAGTATTAATATTTCCAAATGATAAGAAATTCAGTGCTTATATACTAGATTTTTACTATTACACTAAATATACAAAACCAAGGACACAAAAGATGGCAAGCCTTTTATCAGAGTTCTCATTAAATTCTTCATAAATATTTGCATTTATAAATTCAACTTTGTCATTATGAGTGAAACTATTATACTGAACTGTAGACACCTCACTTACTTAGGTCTTAGTTAAACAATTGCTTAAACAGATCTATAAATGAGGCATGTGGTTAAATACTTGTGAAATGAAGGCTATAGAGTGTAAGACATGCTTAAAATGAAGGGAACATTGTTTACGCTTTCCTTTAAGTTTACTCTTCAAGATTCAAATTATGTTTTCCTGTCTGTTCAGATAATGAAGAGTTTTGTTGATTTTGGCTCTATTTTTGGCAGTCATAGTTTGCGTAAATGAGTGGTGGACAAACCCTGACTGATACTCCCTTCTTTAAAGTGAAACACTTCCTTAAAGTGCAAAATTAGTAAGTGTAGTAATGACATAGAATCCAGATGGAAATAGATTAGACAGGAAAGACATACTCCCCTATATGCAAGGATACAAGCTGCAAATTGTCCTACTGTTGATGAGTTCTTCCAAAGGATCTTGTTCTCAAAAAGCCTGTTTTATAACTAATGAAAGGCTTGTGATAGAAGACCAAAAGCTATAGCTATGCACAAGGAAAACTACAATTGCCACAGGAAAAGAGCAGAAGAAATACAGGGCTATTACTTGTATCCTGGCCATACCAGATCTGTATGACCAAATCTGTGGATAATCTTTTGGAAGCAGAGGATGTCTGAAGACATGTAACTCAGTAAATATGGTGATGCCATTGCCTGTTGTGGTGGGTTGAGTCTGGACAGTGCTGAGCACCTACACTGCTGCTCACTTCCTTCCCCCTCCTGGCAGGAAGGGTAAGAGAATAAGAAGAGCAAAAGAAGAAAACCTGTGGGTCAAGATAAAGATTTGAAGGTTGGAACTAGATGATCTTAACCTTTCCAACCCTAACCATACTATGATTCTATGGCTTAATAAGTGAAGGAAAGAGTGAAAAACCAGCTGATATAAAGGAAATCACTCACTGCCTCCCACAAGCCGACTGATGCCCAACCAGTCTCCAAGCAACAACCACCTCGGAAGAAAAACCCTCACCTTCTTTGTCCGCTGTATCACTTCTATTGCTGAGCACAACATTACATGGTATGGAATATCTCTTTGGCCAGCTTGCATCAGCTGTCCCAGCTGGGTCCTTTTCCAATTCCTTGCCCATGCTTGCTGAGGGGGTGGAATGTGTCAGAGTGAGAAAAAGTCAAAGCCTTGGTGCTGTGCAAGCACTGTTCAGCAACAGTCAACACACTGGTGTGTTATTAACACTGTTTTAGCCACAAATACAAAACACAGCATCATATGGCTGCTACGAAGAAAGTTACCTCCATCATAGCCAGACTCAGTACGCCTGTAAGAGGCCAAAAGGCTCTGTGTTATGATAATGACAAGGGCTTCAGGATGTGTCAGGGTTTGTCTGGACTATCTGGAGCTGTATTACAGCTTGTTTAGCTGTAACATACAGACTAATGACCATGGAACTATTGCCTACTTGGTTTTAGCAAATTACAGCTGTGGGATGTAATTATATGTATAAAACTTACATATATGTAAACCTTACAGGTGTATATATATGAAGTATATAAAGTATAGACACACATACACACTTGCAGCTAATACATAGCAATAACAAGTCATTATTCGACACAGAGTTAATTATCTATGACCATAAACAAAGTGACCCTAGGACAAAATGCGATGTGGAGGATTACAGGACAACAGCAGGAGCCTTGATTGTATGGATACGGTATGACACAAAGTTTCAGGGCCATAGCAGTCATTCCTAACCCATTATGGGCCATCAGGGCTCCTTCTCCCCCGTACTCCCTTTTGCTGCCTGCTGGAAATGAATTGTATGGTCAAATGGTGCAGGTGTGCTGGTGGGTCTGACAACTGGGAGTGACTCAGGCAGTGGGGATGAGGTGGCCAGACCTGCTGGGAGCCTGGGCATCTGCCAGGCCTCGCTGTCACTTGGAGTACAGTGCTGGGAGAGCCTGTCAGCCCCTTGGAGGGGCCCTGCCAGGGAGTAAGGGGGACTACTACAGCAAAACAAACAGGTCACAGCCTGCAGGCACTGCCACCTGCACCATAACAGGAATGATGATGAGGATGGAGCTGACGTACAGCTGCCAAGCAGAGCAGAAGCCCCAACAAGGGTCCTTGCAGCTCTTGCACACAGCTCTGTCTACAGCAGCCTGACCCCAGACTGCATGGCTGCAGTGTGCCAGAGGTGGCCTGGAGCACTCTGGAAGGGAGAAGAGGTGGCAGAGCTTGGGGCCCCGACAGTAACAAACCAGCGGGAACTCAAGAATCCCACTCTGTAATCGCGATAAACCAAACTGGTGATCAGCTCTCAGGCTTCATCCTAAGCAGTTGCGCAGGACATGATGAAAAGGCACCTGGAATACTTTAAGGTTAGTAGGAATGCTGTCATACCCTGCCCATATTCCACTCCAACCTTTCTCCATGGTTCAGACAAAAATATACACACAAAGTATACAGAAGCCATGTTAAACATACAGAAAATGTTATTTCCTTGCAGGAGCCAAAGACATGCTGAATAAAAAGATTATTAGCATAAACCAGTGCAAATAAACTGGGCTAACTGGGATCCTATCTCCTTTCACCCCTCTTTTTGGTTCAGTCAAAATAATTTAGCTCCCTGTATGATAGGAAGAATTTTTGTTATGCTACATTTTATTTTATCATGTTCAGATGTGCCTGGAAAAATGTATGTGAGACTGGCCATGCAGGTTTTCCGCAGAATGAGGGTTGAGTATTGCTAAGAGCATCCTCACAGCCAGTACTACTTCGCAGTAGGAAGGGCAATAGGGAAGAATGCTTTGGACTCCACAGTTATTCACTTAGCTCATTCCCTATTCAAAGCAGGGACACCTGCAGCCCTGACATAACTGTGGGGAGAGGAAAGATCTCCTCCTGCATCACCTTACGTCCCTATATCAAGGGGCTGAGAAGAGAGAAGTATGCACTCTCCACTTCATCTGGCACCACATGTTTGCTACATGCCTCCACAGCTGGTGCAGAGAGACAGGAATACAAATGGGATACAATACACCTTGCTGGCAGCGTGTGAGCCTTCAGCACTGCAATACAGCAATGGGAGTTGGAGACAGCAGAGGAACTACTAAAAGTGAAAACTTGGATCTGAAAAAGACTGCAGGAAACTTGGAAAAAGAACTATTAAGCAACTGTAATTCTTATACTCTGTTATAAATGCATACATATGGGTCAAGACGAGGATGGGGATTAAATGATACAGAACCATATACCAAAACCTAAGTACCTCCCAGGATGGGGTTTATCTCACTTAACTTTGGCAAGCCAAAAAATTAGAGAGTTATACATCTAATATGCCTATACTCTTTCCAGACAGCAAAGAAACAGAAAGATCTTGATAGGCACCTATGTTATTCTCCTGGCTATAAGAAAAATCTATGCAACTGCCTGTTTCTTAGCTAAATTTAGGTAATGTGATTCCTACCCTTATTGACTTCTCTTTGCAACCTCAACAGTTTGAACTGTGGTACTTTCAAACAGAAATTTTTGTTTTTTAAAAACAACAACAAAAAAGCAGCAGCAAAGAAATATTATCATGTGTTTTCACCCTGGGAATAGAATTGTTTTCATAATCGTAGAGGCAGTTAAATTTGTATACTGTTTCCTACACACAAGGATTTTGTTTCCATCTGCATGTACCCCAAATTCTGCTGTGTAAAGAAAGCAAGACCTTCTCAATCATTTCTTTCTTTATACGCATTTTCAAAACTCATATTTCATAAGTCTCTCCCTATTCATGCAGAAATGTCACTCCACTGCAATACAGAGTATCACTTAAATATACCTGAATATACATAAAGGCACAAAAGAAAAGGTTTACAAATTTTGACATATACAATTAAAAAAGCTGTCAAAGGCATAAATATGATCTGGATTAATAACCCAGTTTTGAAGCAAAATTTTAAGTTTCTAGTATGCTCCAATGAAACTTCTGGAATAACTTATAAAAATAATAAATAATGTTTAAAGTGGAAAAACTGCATCTTAACTTGATCTCTTACCTGCTTATGAGCTATTCATCTATGTATTTATTTATTTTTATTTTAAATTTTGTTTTAAATAGCACCATTAAAAGATGCTGGGAAAAAAAACCCCCAACCTTAAGAAATATAAGAAATAAGCCTTTATAATGTAAATGAACTGGCACCATTACCTTTATGTGCTTCTACTAATTATGACTGCATTAATGTTCAGTGTCATTTTTCAAAGAAAACAATTATGATCCATGAGAAAAGCTGCATATACTTAATAGCTGACTATCTGAATGGTGTGAAACAGTGAGAGAAATATCAATTATTCCAAAGAACTTTCTTCTAAAAAAACATCTCCAGCACAGCATTGCTACTTCAGCCTACAAAGAAACCTCTAGCTGAACAAATTAAGAACAGGAGCAGTGAGAAACACATGCAGATCAACTTGCTTCCTGTGCTTCTTGTTTCATCTTGGCAGCTTCACTGCCAGTTTCTCTTCCCTCTCTCCCCTTAGTTTCTTCAACTGTACCTCCTTCTGCGAGAAAAGAGGTGCATGAAGAAATAAAGGTGAGGTGCTGATTCATCTCTATTTCTGCCAAAGGTAAATGTGAAGAACTTTGAATACATTGAGAAGATTGGGGATTGAATCACAAAGGAAGATGGTAGGGAAGTTTCATGCTGGTAGAAAAGCATGTGAAAAACAAGAATACGAATAGAGGGATGAATATTTGGGGGCAAGAGTCCTTAGGAAAAAATAATCCATACTGCTTTTAAAGCTGATTGATTGTTACTCAGAGATTTTCCAAACTAAGCATACAAGGCATATATCAGTAAGCAGATACCCTTACATCTTTCTCCATGTTACAGTATTCCCTGTGCTCCTTTGTGTTCTAAGAACTAACTCTCTCCAGCCGAGTACCAGCATTTTTATTTCTCATCTACTAAGCAACAGTTTCTAGATGTGCTAACATCCAGGGGTAGCTTCCTTATGCAGTGATGCCTTCTCACATCTTCACTATTGAAAGATGACTCCTCCTTTACACTTGGTCCTCAGAGAGCTTGTCTTTACATTGAAGTTAGATGTTTCAGTACTTCAAAAGAGTAGTCTGACATTAGCAGAAGTGTCACATTGTGGCAGAGCTATTTTTGTACTGTCTACATTAGGACTGTCTTGGTATCAGCAGGAGGTCTCACAAAGAGCTGCCAGCTGCTAAACAAGACTGCAGTATCGTAAAATAAAGTATATTAGGGTAAAGTGATATGTGAAAGACAGGGTGCAGTGTAAGAAAACAATATGTATCAAGAGCTCTTTAGGAATTGAAATTCTAAAAGAAATTATTCAAAATGGTATGCAAACGTATGACAAAGGATGTGCATAAGAGTAGGATGAATAGGCACAGATGAAATAAGAATGGACAAGGTTCAGGAAGAGTTGCTATAGTCAAGAAGCAAATATCAGCACAAACAAAAGCTAAAAATATGTGGAAGTTTAAAGTGAACAACTGCAAGTATTGCTTAAATAGTAATAGGTCAGGTAAAAATGCTGACTTTTTTCTGTTAACAGTATTAGCAAGAAGTTCCATTGTGACTACATATTTAGTAATTAATTTATACATAGAGGTGATGGCATAGGACAGGATAGGAAATTAATAGTTTAAATATTTGGAGAAGCAATTGAACTTAGAGTCAGCAAGGACTCATGAAAATAACTCCGAAGAAGATAAGGGATTATCTGAAATAATCTCTAAACCAGTAGTGATTATCTTCAGTTACTTCTGGAGGATGGGGGAGATACACTACAGAAGTGGAGAAGCACAGAAAGAGGAAAAAACTCTGAGGAATTACAGATCCATTTCCTAACATTAATTTCAGAAGTATGATAAGAAAAGAATAATTTCGTGAAATGGTAGTATTAAGGTAATAAAAGTAATTCAAAATGGATTTTCAAGAAACCTTATCCAGAGGCCTTGCCCAAAGCACTGTGGATGTCAAACAGTATATGTCCTCTGATGTCCCAGAGGCAGGGAGCACTCTCCAGTCACCTTTTGCTGTACACTTTAGTTGCACTCCAGCCTCAAACTCCTGGTCTTAAATAATGGTTTGCAATGAAACAGCTTCTCACTGACTACCGCACCTCCTGTTCTGATGATCAGTAATTAAAATACACAGGCTGCATGCCTGACAAAACCTGTAAAGCTTTAAGTCCAAGCAAAAAGTTTACTTGCTTCTGATATGTTCTGTATGGAGTTTACTCTCTTCACCACCAAGAACACAAAACATGTGAATTGAATACAAAACATGTGAATTTATTATCCTAGCTGTTGTTTCTTAGACCCTTCCCCAGAACAGCCACTTACATGAACACCAGGTGGCCTACTTTGTTTATAGAATTCGCTATTGCAATAGATAATAGGGAAGATGAATGCAAGTACTCAGTATATAATAAAATATTGCTGCACACAACACAGTGAAGACACTATGTCAGAACACGCTACTGCACATAGTGTGTTTGAAAAAAACAGACTAGAACCCTACGACTAATAAAACCTGCTTGCATTTATAGCCACTTTTTATTGACTTATTCACCTGCATCCTTGGAGTGGCTTTTATTGAGTGGATTTCTTTAAAAAGGAAAAGACTTCGGCTTAGTAAGTATGAACTGGAATTGCTCTAAAAATATTACCATACACTTCTTTTTGCTATTCACACGTAAGGAATTATGAAATTTCATTAATAATTTATATTACTTTCTTAGTAATGTAAATAAAGTAATGTAAAATCAAATAGTAATACCCTGTAAATTATAAAAATCACTAAATAGAGAATAGAGAATATCTATAAAGAATGCATCATAAGCAAAAATGTTCAATTTTGTCAAAGAAAGACATTGCTTAATCAACTGAATACTTAAAAAGGATTAACCTAATAAATGAACTATTATGATTCTATGAAATGTGATTCCAAATAACTTTTGAAGACCAGAAAAATAAATTCAACTTATAATCTGTTTCAAGCAAAGATTTATGTTGAAATCCAGTACAAATTCTAAACAATGTAATATGAAGATCTGAGCAAAAATTAACCTGAGTACAAAGTATAAAGACATGCTACTAAATCATAATTCATAAAAGAATTTACAGCCTGAACACATTGAAAGAAAAAAAGGTTAAGAACCTGCACAGGCAATTCTTCCAGGAACAGCTGTGCTCTTATATTTTTACCATCAATTTCTACCATTCAAATAGACTGAAATATATTTTCAATATTGTACATTATCAAGAATCAATTTAACTTCATGATTCATTCCAGAATCTTAATAGTTTTCATTTGGTCTTTCTTGGAATAGTAATGTGCTGCCCAACTAATAATTTTATGTATCTATCTCCAAGGTTTGTTTAACACTTCTGCTTGCATTAGCAAATGCTACTTATGAATTTACAGGAATAACTTAAAGCAGTGTAAGCACCTTTGTACTTCTAGGAAGAAAGATGGAATAAGACAACCTTAAATAAACCAACTCCTAGTCAACTTAGAGAGGTAAAAGTACTGTCTCCCAATAAACCTCTGTAAGTCTCGCTTCACTAGCTACAGAATTTCCACATGCCTATTTCAAAATCAATAAAATTGATTTCAAGCACATTTTAATTAAAAAAATTTAAAAATTAAGTATTTGGTCACATCTAAACATCTGTGAAATGACCAGAAAGGATAAATATTTTGCCTTAAAAAAATCTTTAAAATAGTAAATACAATCTGATTTTCTACCACTCTCTTTTCTATAATAACGCTGCAAGTCTTGAAAATGTCTTGATACTTCTGATTGACCACACAACCTCTCCCTGCTCCTTCCTTCTCCTTTTCCTCCCCATACACGTGTTTTATATGTTGCAACTTAAACGTGAATTATTTTCTACCCTTGGAAAATTAGAAATATCTTACAATAGCACAGACAAAAAAATATGCAGGAAGTAACATACATTTTGAAGTGTCAAATCACTGATGTTAGTTGACATTGCTCTCAGCCAGTCAGCACTCTCCTGGGCTGTATAAAACTGAAGTATCCCAGTACTAACTCCATCGAGTGCCAGCACTTCAAATGCATTAGATCTGCAGTAAGAAGAAATATATCCGTAAAGGAAGATACATCAGTTTTCTGAAACTGCCCAATATTTCTCAGTGTTCAAGTGATTTTACACCTTCTGGCAAGTTTTGAGTCTTAGCTTTACAAATCAAAAGAAAGGCAATAAAAAGAAGGATAATAATGGGCAGTACCAGCAGCAACACATACAATAAGTACTTTCTATGTACCAGCATATATGTGCTGATCACTTACTTCCCTGGAGTGTACATATTATGTTCATAATTACTAAACTTATGACAGTGTATTCAGGAAGTATGCATTGGATCTTTTTGAACAAACAAAAATTTTTAAACCAAAATGATAATTTTCTTCATTGCATTTTAGTTTCACTTACTGGTAATGTATTAAGTTGCAAAGAACTGCCTTCCCTAGCTTTAATTTCTTGAATTCCTACACTTTTCTACATAACATTTTAAGCAATGTTTCTTTTAAGGTCTTTTATGACATAGGAATTTGAAAAATGTACTTAGAAGTTTCTTATAATTTTTGAATGTAGGGCCTTTTCTCAAAACAGCATTGACATGTGCTAACGTGCAATTGCCATTTAATGTGTTTTTTATTCATCTTTTGTTTATAGCAACTTTATTCTGCAAATGCCTTACTATCTGCAGTAAGTTAGGCACAGTGTACCTAACTCTGAAATCCCACATTTAGATGCTGATGGGATATGCTTTTTTAATGATGATTTTCTTCAACAGGAACAACAAAAGTTTAAGCAGCTGTATGGAAGTACACTGGTCTAAATTTAAAACGTGACACGCAATAGTTTCAGCAACTAAACTTTGGCAAGCTACATAGGTTATTTAAGTGCTTTCGAATGCCATGAGAATTAGATTTTAGTCATACACTGTTGTGAAAGACAATTATAATTTTCTGAATGATTGTGCAAATGTTTGTTTTGCATATAAATATGGAGAATATCACTGCTACCTTCTACATTCATAAATCAGGTATTTACACTTAAGTGCTATATTGCTTTCTTTTTGGTACTAACCTAGAAGGAAGCAAACTACTGAATGAAGAAAACTGCTCTATGAAGCTGCTGGGTTTTCCTGGGATTCTCTGATCTAAGGTAAAGTCCTCTACGGCTTAATTTATGATACATGTCAATATAAGCATTCAAAATGATGCATACTGGTTAATAGGCAGTTGTTCATTCATGTATTACTGAAAAAGTTATTAATCTAACATTTGTTACTTGTAGGGAATTTGATGGTGAACATGAATATTGAACTCTATATACTTGCTAAAAAGGTCATATAAAATACCCATCACACACAATATTAACAAGACAAAGTATTCTAATAGATATGCTGAAGTGTTAAAAGAGTCATAATGGGGTACACCTGCTGCTCCCAAATCAACATTCTTGGCCTGAACTCTTAAATGTATATCACAGATTCCTTTGTTTTCTTTTCACAACTGAATTATCACGGTAACTACTAAAACCTGATGGCAATGGCACAATTCTGTGTCGCTTTCATTTCAGTAAATCCGTTTCACCTCTTCAGAAAGAAAGAAAAGGTCAAAATAAATCCTTTTATTGTCTGAAAGTAAATCGAGTGAAATAATCACCTCTCAAGCACACTGTTCCTTTTACCTAAGGCTATGACAAAGATCCTGACAGTGCTGCAATGGAGTGACTTACAGTATGATCTCTTCAACATCCCACTGAGACAGTGAAGATCTGTCATCCCCTATGCATTGACACACAGTGGAGAATGGAAACAGACTTAATTCAGTGCTGTGAAGAGAAGCCATTCACAATATCTAACTTGGACATCAAATTCAAATATCAAAGCTAAAATGCTAGAGCCCTTACATGGACAGAGAAGACAATCCAGAGCATTTAACAGAGCCAAGAAATAATACATGCTCTTCACTGAACCCACAGAGTGCCTAGATACTAACTCAGCTTCACTTCATAAAGGCATGCAGTGTGAATGCCTTATCCAAGTGGCACAAAGTTATACAAGAGGCTGATGAAAGACCACAGAAGGGAACTCCTCAGCTAGCAACTAATGCAACCAACACAACCAAGATTAAAAAGTAAGAAGTTTTATTATAAAATTTAACCAATCTTTTATCATTTGAAGCATGGTTCTGGAAATAGTGCAGATTGCACTAAAACTCCTGTTGTCCTTTACCTTACAATATATCAGTTATAAATATTATAACTGATAAATTTCTGATAAATACTAATAAAATAATAACTGATAAAATATCCGTTATAAAACACAATTAACAAGTTTCAAACAAACGCATCTAGAGATCTGAAATCTTCACTGACAGGATATTTGCACAGAATCAAATCAGGTGTGAGGGATCCTGCTAGTCCTCTAGACCAGCCTCCTCACTAACTGGTTTAAAATACACATCTCTTTTCCCGTGGAAGATGAAACTGGACACAGTATCTTACATGCAGGCACTTCAGATGTGGCCTCAGGAACGCAAAGTAGAGGAGAATAACCACTTCCCTTGCCCTGCTGACTACCATATAGCTAATGCATTCCCACGTGTAGGTCTTCACCACTGAAAGTGCGTACCGCTGATTCATGTTCAATGTGGTGTCCTCCAAGATCTCCAAGCTTTTCCTGCAGTATTTTAACTTTGGTTTATTTTGTATTAAACTTGGAGTAATGATGTAAGATAACTGAAGTAACACAGACATGCTTCTATAGGTATTTTCTTAACTGATGTGGCAGTAGAAGCAGCTGTATTCCATTAGATTTGTAAGAACTTGTGCAGAAGAAAGTGATAGTGGGAGGCAGGACAGTTTTAGCATTCATGAGACCTCTTATTCTATTCCCTTTGAAGTCACACAAATAGTTACACTGGCACACTGAGGAAAAAGAACAAGGTTAATATCACTAGCTGAAAGAGAAAAGAGAGTAGAATGCAGGTGTGAGGTATTTCACTATGCTGCAGACAGAAAATATCTCAGGAATTCCAGTCTTAGCATGCTTTATTTGTATGGAAGAGGCAGAGGAGCCTTGCAGGGAAACAGGAACAACCTGAATGACTGAAAGCTGTATGCAGTATCAGTATATTACTGTTGTCTCTTGAGTGCAGAATGTGTAGTAGGAACAGCCACCGTGGTGAGCTGCAGAATGGAGTGTATATATAATTATTAATACTTTTTTTATAATTCCAGCACAATTATGAGTTGGTGGTAATTCAAGTGACATGGATTTCACCCCATTTGAGCAAATAAAGTGCTGATGTCTAAGTATATGGATGACAGGCAGCAGACACAAGCTAGAATACAGCAAATTTCAATTCAGCATTAGATTTTTGTTTTTCCCTCAGGAGGTGACCAAATACCGGCACAGAGTGCTCAGCAAGGTTGTGGAATCTCCACACTGGGAAGTGTTCAGAAATTGACAAGAGATGGCCCTGAGCAATCTGTTCTCATTAGACATGCTTTGAGTGAGGAGCTGGACTAGCTGACTTCCAGGATCCCTTCCAGCCTGAAATATTTGATGATTTTATAGTGAGTCATGCTAAACTCAGGAACTATTTTGTTTTACCATAAGCAAGAAAACGAGACAGGTGAACTGGATAATTCTCTGGAGATGCTTATTTCCTTCCATTTACTCCTAGGTGAGTCCAGGGATTTAGCACATTGACAGGTGAATGACTATTAGATGTCTACAGTCAGGGGAGATGAATCTCACTCATTAAACTCCAATCCCACAAAAATTTTGTGAATGGTCCCACAGCATTTAGGTGGAATGTCATTTTGCCTTCAGTTATTGACATGCAGATGTCATTTTAGATTTAGAGCATAAGTCACTTGTTAATTCTACTCAGGAAGTATAAGAAAATACTAGTAAATATAAATTAGCAAATTAAATAAGATCAGTTTCACCATCTTATTGAATGAATTGGCAAATAATTATTATCAAGGTTAAAAACTTCAGCTATATTTTTAAAAAGTCTTAATGCAAGTATTTACAATTTATTTTAATCACCAGGATACTAAACATGCATGTTGTTTTCTAATTGCTCCTTAAGCACAATGGAAGTATGTGGAAGAGGTTACAATTTTAAAAAACAAATCACTCAACTGTACTTTACAGTAAGCCTTGTAAAAACTTGGTTTATTTCAATGATGTGTTCAGAGCTGATTTGATATGTCAATGGCTTCAGTCTCCTATATAATACATAAGTGCCTCACTAGTTTTTTACATACTTGAGATGGCTACCAAAATCTATATCTGGATAATGACTGCCTGTCACTGTAATGCCAGTTCAGGTTCAGGTTCAAGTTCAAGCTCTGTAAGTCTTTTGGCATGAGGGAAGTCTATAGCTCATGACAACAGATCTCTGTCATGACTACAGAGAGATCATCAGTGTCATTATGTTCTACACAAAAGATTACTTCTTCAAGATGTTCAGTTCTCCACACGATTTAAATACCAAATTTATACTGTCTATGAAATTCAGACATGTTTGTTAGGGAAAAAGAGATGCCATGTGTTTAGCTTACACTTACTAATGTAGTGGGTTTTTTTGAAATTTAATCTTTTATTTTTGATACACTTTTAGGCTGTAAGTACATTGCATGCAAAAGTATGTCTGATTTCTGGCCGAAACATTTTACATCAGTTCTTACATAAGAAACAGGTACTAAAGCAGTCCCAATCTCTAAGAATCAATATTTGGTGCTCATCTTTTATTATGTGTGGCATAGCTCCTCTCTAGCTTCTTTTTCTTGCTTATACCTTGATTTATCTCTGATTTAGTAGCTTATTCTAGCCAAGGGAAGTGGCTAGAATTGAGGAGAGATCTGCAGAATGCCTGGTCATTTCTTGGGTAACTTTCTGTTTACAGTCTGTTGAGCAGATCGTACTCTGTAGCCTGCATTCACCTGATCCCTTGCAGTTGATTTCCAGAATGTCTTGCTGCTTGGAGCAGAATTGTGACAAACACACTGGAAACACTTATTTTAATGATGCTTTTAAAGAAAAACACACATAGCAGTCTTCAGGCAGTCTTTAAAACCTGTACATAGCAAAACTGTTTTAAAAAAATCCGATGACTTCATGGCTTATTCTTTTTACATATCACCTGAACAATGTAGTAAAAAATTAAATTGTTCTGTGCCTTAGATTCCTGAAGACATAATAAAGTGCTTGCTGGAGTGCTCCAAAGATCAACAAATTCAGAACAAGCATTACAGAATAGGCTGCCATACAGGCAGATGCCAACCTAGTTTTAGTACTTTGTAGCTATAGTCAAAAAATCAACAGGCATGGTAGAAATCACAAAATATACCAAATATATCAATATTTTACATGAAATATATAAATTTTATTACTTGGCTATCAGGTCTAAAAGCCATTTAAAATTAATGTCACTTTCCAACTCTATGCAAAATGAAAAAAAAGTTAAAATTCCTTAAGTACTAAGAAAACCCCAGTTGCTGAATCCTAAAATACTACAGCTAAAAACAAGAATGGCAAGTGACAGTACAATACCTTTTGAGAAAAGAGAAGATTTCCAATATAAAATTTTATGTTTTAATTTGAATAATCAGAATCGTACATAGATCCTATATGGGGCTTTAGTAGTGTTTGTATAATGGTTTTAATGCTTCTTACATCTGGAAACACTTCTGCTACACTCTAAAATATCTATTTCTCCTTTATAAGTCTGCAAGACAGTGTTTTTTTCAGAGCTATTCTCTGCCTAACTCTGTACCCAGTCTCTGCCTTCCTCTGCTGCCATTTACCAATGGGCTTCACCAGGCTCTCATAAAAAATCTACTTCATAGGTTTGGTTTTATTTTTGTAGTAACAATCCTTAATGTCATCCCCCACACTTTGTACTATTATGTTGCATCCCATTTCCAACAGTTCCACCCTTTCATGACATATTGTGCTTCTCTCCTGTACTGATGGTGCGGATTCTGTCACCAACGATTTCAATTAGTGTACTGTTCTGTGTATAATCAGTCAAATAGCCCTTAAGGCATGCTATAAATAATAACCCTCCAAGCCCATACTTTCCTTTTCATGTTACCTTTCATCAGGCATTAATCTTTGCCACTGTTGCCACCATAATAGTTTGATTGTGAGAGCTGCCAGGTACATACTTGTTCTTATCCTCATGTTCAACATAATCGTTAACGAAAACTGTGAGCAAATACTCATTCAGGTTTTGAAACTCAGAGATTTTGTTTAATTCCTATACCTTCCTCAAGATGGTTTATTCCATTTCTTACTTTCCAATATATTTACCTACATAAAGGCATTGTATTAACTCATTGAAATGTTAAAATGGAAAATAGAATCCTTCAGAAAGATTCTCTTAATAAACCAGTGCAGCAATTAACACCCCCCCCCAAAAAAAAAAATAAAAAAATTAACAAATCACACAATATTCTGTAGTAATTGCAATGGCCAGAATACCAGGAGATAGAAAAACACCTAAATCTAATTAAGTTGTTTTGTAACTGGGATCATAGCAACATGGGCTTATAGCTACTGGGCCTGAATTACTTTCACTCCACTCATTTCTTCAATTTAATTTCCATCTTCCAAATAAGCAATTTTTTTTTTTCAGTCTCTAAACTAAAAATGTTGAAGAGGTTATAGCTATTGTACCTTCACTTAAAGCTCCAGTCAATACAGAAAATAACAGTTATTATGTAGTACTGTCAAGGACAAAAAATACTTACCTACAAATTTTTCCAAATAAAGATTTAGACATTCCATAAGAAAAATGAAAGATTATAAATGAATGAAATATGTTTTCCACCTTCTGTAAGGTTACGTATCTTTACTTTTCTATCTTAAAAATAAAAAACCACCCCAAACTATACCATGAACTATAAATTCCTTTGGGCAAGAAAGACTTACTGATCTCATTATTTCTCTGTTAAACTTATATCACATTTAGTGATGAAATTTATCCTCAACAGTTAAAAAATGTTTCCATTACTACCTAGCAATTAAGAGTATCCACAGGAACAGTCCTCACTGTATATATTATCTTACTTCTTACAGAGAAAAATGACATTGATAGATTGGTGAGAAGTGTAGAATGATAGACGTAGTGGTGCATTATTATAAAGGCAAATGAATAAAAAAGTTGTTAATAAGTAATGAAAAAGACTAATCATTATATATATTCAGATAGACTCCAATTGTGTCAACATGAAATACACTAATTAAAGGTGATTTCAGTAGTTAATACAATATTTCTCTTCTTGAGAATATTCTTCTCCTCAAGAAATTTGTCTTGAGGAGGCAAATGACACATACTACATTTTTTTATCTTTCCTTTAAAATATTCTGGGGAATATTTTTGCTCTTTTTCGTGATACGGACAAACATATTTCACAGTCCCACTCTGTAGTATTTTTATTAATTCTTCTTTACGTATAAGGAAGGAAAAAACCTATCAAATTTTCTCGTGTTTCTGTCAATATGTATGATTATGACAGAATCTAAAATAAATGAAAAATATAGTCTTGTGTCATTAAGTCACCAGTCTTAAAACTTCCTGGGAAAAATAAAATGAAAAGTCAAGTAAAATGAAAAGTACACGGTAACTCCTTTCTCTTATAATGAAAAAAGAGTAACAATCCAACAGATACAAGTTGTCCTGGCCATCTCATGACTAAAAGTATGCCCCTTTGTTGCCAAAGTTACTGGAAAACTCAAATGAAGGACAGAGGAATTTAAACTGCAGAGTTTAAACACCAAGGAAATAACATAGCCTAATCTGATTAGATTAGGCTAGCTTTAATCTAAACCACACTAAAAGTATACTGCAATCTAACAGACAACTGTAGCTATATAATATGTTTCTAATTGAAAAATGGTCAAAAATATTCAGCAAATGATGGTGATGCTGAAATGCCACATTGTAATACTCTATATAGTTTTAAAATAAAGCCAGCAAAAAGATGTCCTTCAGTAACATATCAGACTGTTCAACCTTAAGACAGACAATCATGAAAGTTTGAGCTTATTTACGCCACCAGAAAATTAATGCTGAAAATATGAAATAATCTTGTATATGATGGAGAAAAAAAGTGAATGAAGTCAGAGGGACCATCCAGACTGGCTGACAGCAGTTTACCACATCAGAACAGCAAGAGTAATTGAACTTACAGATGCTCTACAGAGAATACACAATACTACATATTAAAAAAATATCATTCTTGATTGATTTTATTAATGAATGTATGCTAAGTCTGCTGTAGTCAACTGCAAGAATTTCACAGGTGAAAAAGCTGTCTATCAGGGAAAAGAAGGATTGAAGAAAGCCAAGTGTGCATTATCTGTGAGTGGACAGACAGCAAAATAGTCATACAGGCTTCAATATCCTTTCACAAGCCATAACATTTTGCATAGATACAAGCCAATGTCAAAAGCCAGAGGGATGTAGATAATTTTTATAGAGAGAATCATACAGACCTCTCTGAATTTAATTCAGGTAGGGAATAGGTGAAAAGACCTTTCATACAGTCCATCTAGCTGAAGAAAAGGCACACCGCTGTGTATGTGACACTACAGAAGATAGTTCCAATACTTCAACAACATTAAAAAGTAATCTGGCTGTTCTGGCGCCAGTGCATCTTCTCGAGACCAACTGAGGTAACTCAGAGGATAAATATAATGAAGCATTGCAACAAAACAAAGTTATGACAAAGAACATGAGGGAGATAAAAAGCTACAAGGATGACATATAGACTCATGGACTCATTTAATACTGAAAAAGCAGGCATGCTGTCTACCAATATATGCAAATAGGCTCTAAGTGAATATTCAGAGATAGCAACATTAGCATATTGGTCAGCAGGATCCATGCTACATTCAGGGGAATTGTCATGGACTCATTAAAATTACTTTAGACTGATGGCTGAAATGTGAAAGAGAGCAGAGAAGTGTAGATATGGTTGAAAGGAGGATTGTTATCTAGACTGATGCCATCATTTATACTTGTAATAGCTTGTAGGTTTTATTTTGTGCAAAGCAGACACTTGATTTTAGACAGCAATTACTGAAGACAAATGTTGGAATTTATGTTTATATGAACACTGGGAAATGTAAAAGAAAGGATACAAGTGGAATAATTGTAAAAATATGTACACGCATTTCAGAGAAGGAGAGAATATGATAACAGCAGTCTGGTATCCCTTAGGCAAAATAAACACCTTTAGTAAGAACATGGGAAACACCTCATTCACAGTTAGTCTCAAGGTGGTATTCCTTTAATGCTCATATAGATATGCTTGTTGGTTTACCAAAATAAGCAAGAAGCATTTAGTAGCACTAAAATATCATGGGATAGCGATAGGCTTTATGGAACAATTTCATCTTCCTTTAGACTGTTCACAACAAAAAAGGAAAAAACCTCACCAGCAATAAAGGAGTGCTGTGTATATTACACATACATGGAAGTAAGACACATCACAAAAGAGTATGTCTCTCCAAGACTGAAACTGAAAGCATTAAAATCCTCAGTCCTCACAAGAAAAATGTATCTATAATGGGTTGATCCTGGGCCAGCAGCTAACCATCCACACTGCCCCTCACATCCCTACTCTTCTCCAGTGGGACAGCAGAGAGAACAGGAAGAATAAGAAAATCTGTGGGTTGAAATGAAAGTATTTTAATAAGCAAAGGGAAGAGGGGGAAAAAACCCAAACCAAACAAACCCACAGCAAAACAAGTGACGCAAAGGCAACCACTCACCATCTCTCACAAGCAGAATGATGCCCAGTCAGTCTCCAAGCAATGGCTAGCTCACCCCAAGCCTCTCCTCTCAGTTTTTATTGCTGAGCATGTTACAAGGCACAGAATATCCATTTGGTCAATTTGGGCCAGTGGCTCAGGTTTTCCGCCCTCTCAACTTCTTGCCCACCCCAGCCTACTCCTTGAGTGGGAGCAGAGCAGGACAACGAGAAAGCCTTGATATTTTGAAAGCACTGCTTAGCAACAACCAAAATACTGGTGTGATATTAACATTGTTTTAGTCACAATCCAAAATACAGCACCACATAGGCTGCTATGAAGAAGACTAAATCCATCTCAGCCAGACCCAGTGCAATACCAGGTGAATACTTGAATTCTTCCAAGAATCCTCGAAAAGCATGTACTAGTGTTTTGGAAACTGGAATCCCTTGGGATTGCTCCATCTAATGCGTACAGTGCACAGAATAGGAGTGAAACTGATTCAAACTATCAGGGTGATAACTGAACTCAGAGATTTAAATGTTCTATCTTCTTCCACTTATCCTTTAAATTTAAGAACATTGATGATAAGTTGATGATGAGTTGATGTGTAAATGTGCACGCAGAGATTTGTTCACTTAATCTCAGGAGAAATTCCGAGCCTTGAATGGTTGGAGGGCTGTGATAGACTGTGAAGGGTGAGACCACATGAATTATTCAGTTGAAGTAGGAAGGAAGGAAGTGGTTGAGGAAGTGATGACACACTAAATAAAATGGAATTAAGAGTTCAGACTGCAGAAGAACCTGGACAATTTATTATTATTCACCAGTGATGCTTTAACACAAAGTTTAGGAGAGGAGCTGCCAAATGATTTGGGAGACTAATTGCTCTAAGTTAAAGCAGTGTAACTGTCCTACTACAAAAAATAATGTTTTTCAGGTCATCTTCAGGAAACCGGTAACAAATCTGGCATAGATCAAGAAAGTTACACACATGAATTTCTGCTATCTCCTGGTAGCACACAACATATGTAGGTGATGCCTAAATGGAGCTTCCAATTCTCCCATTAAAAAGAATTAGAAGCAAATAAACATAGAGCAACCCATAAAGAAAATGGACAATATTAACAGTGAATAAACTTCTTTCCTCATATATATGGAGAACTATGGACTACTTGGACCACAACTACTGGTAGATTTGAGCTAGTCATACCACATGGAATGGTTTACAGAAAAAAGCTGATGCATGCTGCAACGTGTTAAACCTTTCTCAAGCACATCATTTATTGAAGCTTTATTAAACTTCACTTTTGCTTTCATGTTTCTTGAAGTTCAGGAAAATCACCTCTGACATCCTATTCCAAGGCTACTTTATGAACCATTACATAGGTCTCTGAGATGCAAAAAGATTCTACAATGAAAAATACAATATTTTGTACCAAGTAGGTTGCCAAAAACTCTTGTCAATATGAGTTTCTATATGACAGTGATACGTAGCATAGTCATGATGATTGTGCAGTATGTTATAATTTGTAAAGAAAAAGAAGAATTAATTGACAATATTAGAATTTGGGAATAGAAGTATTCTGTTAAGACCTATGGAATGAAATGTAGTACCTTAAAAATTAATTCAAGTAACACCAAGCTTAACCACTGTACTAGCTGCTGATGCTAGCTGAATTCCCAAGATACAACGGATTATAGAAACATACTGGTAGAGCTATATTTATTGACCTTTTTTACTTTATCTTTGGTAGCCGCCATGCATGCCATTAAACTCAAGAGAAGATGAACTGCGTACTTTTTAATAAGATGACTTTCATATCTCCACACAAAGAATTCTTACAGAGCCAACACTCCCCAGCAAAATATTAGATACAGTTAGCTAACCCAGTGCTTCCCTTTTTGGATTACAAACCTTAATTTATCTGTTCCAGCTCTGTACCTCGAGATTCGGGCCATTGACAGAGAAACTGACAAGGTGTCTAGCCAGCGCTTCTCATATTTTGGTTCATTAGCTATGGGTGAAGAGGGTGATGATGGAGCCTGTGCAGAATAAATGAGAATCAGTAAGTGCAATTTATCAGACAATATAGTGAAAAAAAGATGAATATGCATCTCTGGCTCTGCTTGTCTCTGAAGTGAATAATCATGGCAATATAATTATTCAAGAGTCTGAGGATTTAGTAGAAAAAATAAAAGGAAATATTCATGCAGAAAGGAGTGCTACCTATCTTGATATTATACTTGTGACAATTTCATTATTGCCTTAATATTAAATATATACATTTTTTTTTATATTTATAACCTACAATAAAAAGGGAATAGTTTTTAGTCATAAGTGTCCCTAATTTTGTCTAAATGTAACATAAAATACATTTTCGGTTTAAATTAATTTGGTCTTTGCAACTCTTCTATGTCACCAAAGACACAAATAATATCCTAATGTAAGGACTACATCAGAGAATACTGGTTTCTTATTTGTGTATTGTGACTTTTATCCATAATGTTATTTAATAGTAGATTTCTGTGTTATCGCTATCCATATACAGACTGGTGAATTCTGAAATATCATCTTTGATGTTTTCCTTCAAATGCTTCTACTAGAAAGGCAAGATTGTAGATATTATCTGAGCAATAAAGGCTGTCCAGATCTCACAATAGCGAAAATACAAAATTTTACAATCTACTCATTTAATTTAACTATGGCATAGAAAAAAAACTTTAAATCAAATGTCTGCAAATGCAAATTAAATTAGGGGAATTAGCCTGGATGTGTAGCTATTGATGAATAGCTTAACCCAGAGCTTATCTACAAACTGTTCAGCCTGCTCATATATGTAGCATTTTTTTGTATTGCAACTAAATAGTGCATAACAGCACAAAGAATGAAACATTATAAAATAAGATATTTATGAAATATTAAAAATCACAATAAAGTTGCACTAAAACGTTCAGGAAACTGCAGAGAGAGATGTATTTTAATTGATATAAACTTGCAGATCATGTAGTTTGTTCCTTGTGAAATAATATCCAGAGGTTTCCATCACTATATCCATGACTGGAAGTAAAGAACTATGCCCAAATTGTCAAAAAAGATTGTAACTATGTTTTTTTACAGGCAAAAATTAGAAAATGCTGGCAACCACTGCTCAGTGTACCACCTGAGATTTATGAGCATGATTATGAGCTTAAAAAAATTAAACAACAGAATAAACTGGGAGTTTTTTATAGAAAGCATAAAAATCAGAAATTGAAAAGTATTTATTGGTATTTATGTCTTCGCACTACTACAACAGCTGAGCATTTCACTCTTTTATAAAGCTAGTAATATTGTTTACAGAGAGGCAGCCGAGAAGGATTCATGGACATAGATACTTAGGTCAAAGTTTGCCGTTTGTGCTGTCTCCAAATCAAAATTATTTGTCCCATATTGTACAGGGCACTTTCTGTTAGAGAAGGGAGTTGAAAGTTGGTTATTTTATACAAGCTGTAAATATGCACTAAGTAGTACTTAACGAAAGCAAATAAACCACAGAATGACTCACCTTCAGCTCTATTATGCCCAGGTGTTTAAAAAGCCATTAAACTTACTTAAAATAAAGAATATTCTGGGAATGGTTCTATTGCTATTTCTTTTTCTTGTTCATAAGGATTTAGGGTTCATTTCGCCTGTCTAAAGCTCCTTCTTACAGTCAGCAAGGGCTGATCTTCCTATTTACTTCTTTAAATAAATCACAATAGTGAGTTTCACATTCTAACAGGACAACTGAGAGTTGGTGATGGAGGGACACTTTTCTACTAAATGAAAAATTTGTAACGAAATTGCCAGTGTTGGCAACACTAAAGAATCTTTTAGACTGCAATCTGTTTGGGGAAAGGAATTTAGTTTAGAGTATTTGCAATCCCTAGAACAATCCAGCTTTCATTTGACCAAGATCTTCTGGTGTTGTTGCAGTATAAATATTTCATCAAGTCCATAGACTAATTCTATTTCATACAATTAGCCACAAAACTCTAAGGTGTCTCCAAAACTTAGTATAAATTTAATAATAATATCATACTGAAGAATCCAATGCATATTTTAGAATTCTGCACAAATCAAAATAATTGTCAGAATTACATGCAATCCGAAGTTCAAAATGATCACCATAATCTAATGTGCCTGTCTGGAAACTGAAACGTCTAAGAACAAAGCAGAAGGTAGCTTATTACAGTCAAACATAAGTGCTTAAATATGATCACTGAATTTAAAACCAAGGATCAGAAAATAAAGGAACATAAAAATTTCTGCCGCACCTTTGTTTGCCTGTTAATTTGTTTACCTGTTGTTCCCATCCTTTCAATTCTTAAGATATGGAAAATATCTAGACAATTTAAACATTAAAAAATCTGTCTTTTTCTTGTGAACTATTAGCTGTACTTCTTCTAGCAAGCTGTTGAACAATACTCTGTAGTAATGTAGGTGATTTAAGAGCATTTGGCAGCAAAAAATTATGAGTGGGTCACTGGCAATTTCATGTTTCCATTTGGCTCCTTACACTCCAATCAAATGCTTTAGTAAGATACCAGTGCGAAACAAAAAATATCTCAATGTAAGTAATGATAATGATAAGATCCCCTCTCAGTCATCTTTTCTCCAGGCTAAACAGGCCCAGATCTCAGCCTTTGCTCATAAGAGAAGAGAGATGCTCCAGTCCCCTAATTATCTTCATAGCCCTCCGCTGGACTCTATCCAGTAGTTCCTTGTCATTCTTGAACTGGGGAACCCAGAACTGGACACAGTATTCCAGACGCAGCCTCACCAGGGCAGAGTAGAGGGGGATAATCACCTCTCTCGACCTGCTGACTACACTCTTCCTAATGCACCCCAGGATACCATCGGCCGCCTTGGTCATAAGGGTGCATTGCTGGCTCATAGGCAATTTGTTGTCCACCAGGACTCCCAGGTCCTTCTCTGCAGAGCTGCTTTCTGGCAGGTAACCCCTAACCTGTACTGGTGAATGGGGTTATTCCTCCCCTCAGGACCCTACACTCACCTTTGTTGAACTTCTTTAGGTTCCTCTCCACCCAACTCTCTAGCCTGTCCATGTCTCACTGAATGGCAGCACAGCCTTCTGGTGTTTCAGCCACTCCTCCAAGTTTTGTATCATAATCAGACTTGCTAAGGGTACACTCTGTCCCTTCATCCAGGTCACTGAGAACTTAATTGAACAAGACAGGACTCCATAGTGACCCCTGGGGAACACCTCTAGCCACAGGCATCCTACTAGACTGTGCCGCCAATCACAACCCTCTGACCTCGGCCATTCAGCCAGTTCTCAATCCACCTCACTGCCCACTCATCTAACTGAAACTTCCTGAGCGTACCTATGAGGATGTCACAGGAGACAGTGTCAAAAGCCATCTGGACAAGATGGTGAACACCAGACTGACGAAGTTTGTTAGACACGACAAGTAACAAAAAATTAAAAAAACCCAAACTGTAAACAGCCGCAGAAGCAGCTCATGATACTGAATAACTGAGAGACAAAAGGTCTGCTAAAAATATAGTAGGTAAATGTATAGTAATGCACATGAGGAAACACAATATTAACTTTCCCCATACTGTAATAGGATATGAACAGACAATTAACACTCAAAAATAAGATCCTGCTGTTGTGGGAAAAGCAGATGTAGAAAGGAATGGAATCATTTTCACACAAATAATTAAGTAAACAAAGATTCATTAATCTGGAAAAGATGCATCTGAGGGAATTGTGACAAGGGATGTAACAAATAAATAACAAAGAAAGGGATTAGGGAACAGTTGTTCACTTGCCCTTTTCATATAAGCAAAAGGAGTATTGATTAGAAATAACAGTAGGATAAAACCAATGAAAGAATGTTTTTCTCTATATAACAAACTGGCCCAGGAAGCCCCTATGGCAGAAATCATTGGAGGTGCAGGAAATAAATCCTATAAATAATTGTACATATTTCCTCTGGTTTTGTATTCTCTGCAGGGCATCAGCTGGGAACAAGCTATTTGGCTAGATGGTCCTTTGGTCTGACCCAGTGTACTGAGTTGGCTGACCTTCAAGCCTTCTGTCTACTAAGCAGCTGCTGCTGCTCATGTTGAAAATTCTCCAAAGCACTAAAAAAATTTGGCTGTTTAGAGATCATCTCTGCAACCACAGCTTTTATCCTCTGGTTCATTTCACACCTTTGACATTCTGCTGAGACCGCCAACAATGTCGCCAATTAATGCCAATTTGTTTGTAACACCTGTCCATTAAGAAATGGATTGAACACAAAAATCTCATTTTTGACAGAACACTGAAGAAGAATCAGGTTGTAATGACACATAATCACTACCCACCTGGGACAGCTGTGTACTGTTGACCTAGAGCAGGGTCTGATTCTCTATCCCATTAGCAATCTATTTGATTGCTATGGGGTTGACCTATGAAGGACTATGTAGGCAAGTACTTTGTTGCTTTTTCAAACTACTATGTAACAAATCATTATGGGGCAACCAAGAAGTCTTCCCAGAAGCAGAATGAGTCCAGAAAGTCCTCCACTAAGGGAGACATAATGAGACACATCTCTATAATTAAGTTTTCACTAAGAACATAGGAAGGAAGGTGAAAGATCACCTATCTGGGACTGTCAATTTTTGCAACTTTTTGTGACATACGTTTGCAGAGTTTGGGAACAGTTACTTTATTTTATTTATTCTTTTTCAACTGCCATTGATTCTAGATCTCTGCAAGAAAAATATCATGTCCTCAGAAAGAAGGGTTTCTGAATCCTCCCTAATAATGTGATTTGCAATTTCTGCTAGGGCCGCACCTTGAAAGCGTCCAAAGTGATATTTTAGGCTGACACATTGCTCTTTTCTTAAACATGGGCTTCAGGCAGGTTGAAACTGGGTTGATTCACTTTTGGAGTCACAAATACACAAATATCACACAAAGGGTGATATTGCTCAGCATGATTAAGCTTGCTTTCAAGTATACTTTTCTGGTTTGCAGAAAGGCAAGTCTTGCACAGTCTTCATAGCAGATGTAGATGAAGGACTATACCTGGAGCAGCAATGTATCGATTGCAAGCATTCTTATACCACAGTTAAAGTGAAGAGGCAACAATAATCGGCACAGTTTATTCTTAGGAGACTAAGCTAATTAGCATTAATGCTTTCTTCCCTTGAAACATGCTACTTTTTCTCCTTACCACGATGCCTTGCTGTTGTCACCAGCATTGGGAAATAGAAGACAGAAGAAATTCTTATAAATATCTGAGCTTTTGACTGTACATGTAGCCAGTGCAAATTATTTCACAAAAGATTTGTGTTCTGTAAGAGTTTGATCTTCTATCAAAACTCCTTAATTTTTGCAGTTATTTTCTAAACTTGTTGGAGGGTTTCAAAAAACAGGTAAGATACACACTTGCAAACTTAACTTCCAATAAATATATTTTAATTCATGTGAATTAATAAATTTAATTGTTATTTTGGTGAAAATTGACACATAAAACAATCTAAAAGGATATAAAAGGCTAGCAAATAATACAAACAGCATCACAGAACAGTTAAGGTTGGAAGGGACCTTAAAGATCATCACTGCGGGTTGGAACTAGATGATCTTAAAGTCCTTTCCAACCCTAACTATTCTACGATTGTATGATCTAGGTCAAACGCCTCTGCCACAGGCAGGGACACCTTCCACTAGACCAGGTTGCTCAAAGCCCTGTCCAACCTGGCCCTGAACACTGCCAGTGATGGGGCATCTACAACTTCCCTGGGCAACCAGTTCCAGTGCCTCACCAGCCTCACTGTGAAGAATGTCTTCCTTATATCTAACCTAAATCTACCCTCAGGACCTGTGGACACATCTCATCAAGTCCCATGGACTTGTACATGTTCAGGCTCCTTAGATGTTCTCGGAACCTGATGTTCTCCTACAGTGAGCAGTTCTTCATGCTTCCAGTCCCTGCCTTTGCCTTCTGTCACTTGGGCCATGGGGCTGGAGCACTTTCTGGTGAAGACCAAGGCAGAAAAGTTGTTGAGTACCTGTCGTAGTTTAAGCCCAGCCGGTAACCCAGAACCACGCAGCCGCTCGCTCACTCCCCGCCTTCTTATTCCTCTCCACTCCCGAAGGGATGGGGAGGAGAATCAAAAGAATGTAATTCCCGCGGGTTAGTCCAGTAACAAAGGTATAATACAAAACCACTACTGCTACCACCAATGATAATAATGATTAAGAGAAATAACAAGGAGAGAGAATACAATTGCTCACCACCCACTGACTGATACCCAGCCTGACCTGAGCAGCGATCTGGGCCTTCCGGGTGGCTCCCCCCAGTTTATATACTGGGCATGACGTGTGGTGCTATGGAATACCCCTTTGGCTAGTTTGAGTCAGGTGTCCTGTCTCTGCTTCCTCCTGGCTTCCCCTCCTCCCTGGCAGAGCATGAGACTGAGAAAGTCCTTGGTCGGAGTAAACGTTACTTAGCAACAACTGAAAACATCAGTGTTATCAGCGTTGTTCCCAGGCTGAAAGTCAAAAACACAGCACTGCACTAGCTACTAAGAAGGAGAAAAGATGACTGCTATAGCTGAACCCAGGACAGTACCCACCCCTTATTCCATACCATTCACGTCATGCTCAGATCCCACATTTTTCAATATACCAAAGCTTTCGTCTCATATATATGTCTCATATATATACATATAGCGCCTTCCCCATACCCTGGGTACCCAGGTCTCCCATTTCCTTCCAGAGATGGCCTACATTTTCCCTAGTCTTCCTTTTTTTTTTTTTTTTTTACCAACGTACCTACAGAAGCTTTTCTTGTTGCTCTTGATGTCCTTAGCCAGATTTAATTCTATCAGGGCTTTAGCTTTCCTAAACTGATCCTTGGCTGCTCAGACAATTTCTCTATATTCGTCCCAGGCTACCTTTCTTTGCTTCCACCCTAAGTAGGCTTCCTTTTTGTATTGATGTTTGACCAGGAGTTCCTTGTCAATCCACACAGACCTCCTGGCATTTTTGCTTGACTTTGTCTTTGTTGGGATCCATGGCTTAGAGGTGGATTTGGTAGTGTTAGGTTAACATTGAGTTGGACTCGATGATCTTAAGGGTGTTTTCCAACCTAAATTATGTGATACCCACTAGGAAAAAATATAACCTTTTATTGATCATTTCAATTTATCCTTTTTTTGCTTTAGGGGATTTATTATTTCAGAGTGTATCATTAAAGTCTTAAGCTTGTTCTGTAAACTGGTATTTCTACCAAGCACATGTGTATGTTGTAAGAGGTATGACTAATTCTAGATTACTATCTTTATTGATACTGGTTCAAAAGGAGATGATTACGATGAGGCTGTTATCTATCTCTTGAGGTATTTTTGCTATTTCCACTTCACTGAGTGTTGCTGAGAATTTCTAAGAATAATACAAAACATTCCTCCACAAAATATGCATATGAAAATGCTAGCAACATTAATACATTTGATATTTATATACTGAAATATTTTCCTAGTAAAAACAACTCTGAGGTTGAAAACATAGAATCATAGAATTTTTTAAATTGGAAAGAACCCATAAGGATTGAGTCTAACTCCCCGCTCCTTGCAGGACTACCTAAAACTGAATCATATGACTAAGAAAGAGCATCGTCCACATGGTCCTTGAATTCTGAAATGCTAAAAAATGGCTTGGCATAGCTTCATTTCCTTAATCTATAACTGAAAACATTTAATGGACTTTGGTAAAAACTTTTAGGTTAGTAAATACTATCTTTCTTGCATCTCTCTGGCGCAAGCTGGAGTGTATCTTGTCAGAAGTCCATTACTAAAAGTACTACAGCATACTCAAAAGAAAGCCCTCAATATAATCTTGTCCTGGGTTCAGCTGTAACGGTAATTTTTCTCCTTCTCAGTAGCTGGTGTGTTTCTCTTCTTAGTAGCAGTGCTGTGTTTTCGACTTTAGTCTGAGAACAATGCTGATAACACTCCGATGTTTTTAGTTGTTAGTAAGTAATATTTACTTTGATCAAGGACTTTTCAGTCTCATGCTCTGCCATTGAGGAGGGGCACAGGAAGCTGGAAGAAAGCAGAGACAGGACACCTGACCCAAACTAGCCAAAGGGGTATTTCATAGCACAGCACGTCATGCCCAGTATATATACTGGGGGGAGTCACTCGGAAGGCCCAGATCGCTGCTCAGGTCAGGCTGGGTATCAGTGGGTGGGTAGCGAGCAATTGTATTGTGCATCACTTCTGTTTATTGTTTTCTTTTCCTTTTCCCCTTTTAGTTTTATATTCTCTCTCCTTGTTATTTCCCTTATCATTAATAGTGGTAGCAGTAAAAGTTTTGTATTATACCTTAGTTACTGGACTGTTCTTATCTCAACCCGTGGGCTTTACATTCTTTCGATTCTCCTCCCCATCCCTCCGGGAGCAGAGGAGAGAGAAGGGGAGGAGTTAGCGAGCGGCTGCATGGTTCTGGGTTACCGGCTGGGCTTAAACCATGACAAATCTGATTTTCAAAGAAGGCACATTTGTCTTGCACTTATTCTGGAGGAAGAGAATTAGAGTCTTATAATTTCTTTCAACAGCACCAGCAATCATCAATTCACTGTGAATTGGATGAGCTCTCTCTATAGTTGTCAGTCAGTCTGTGACTGAAATATATGTATATATTGTATATACAAATATTTTTATATATAAGCAGGGTTACTTATATATATAAGTATATAAGTGAACCGATCTGACCAACGTATGGCTGAGCATTTGCTAAAACTTATTCCAGGGACAGACAGGAAACAGAGGCTGTAGACTAGCTGGAGAAGAAAACAAGACTGCTCCGTTTCACACTAAAAGAGACTTACATTAGCTTACTTTAATCCTTGAATAACACCATTAACAAGTGTTCAGCTGGCAGTAGAGACATGAGAGAAAATCCTGTGATGCCCAGCTAAAGAAACCCATTATTGTGATACCTACTGTAAACAGAAGTCAATTAGAACACTCAGCTTGTCTCAGAATTCAGAGGGATTTAATGACGATTATCAAGATACCTGTGCAGTCCTTTGATGCAGCATCAATTCAGGAGAGAGTCTGTGTTTATTTATTTTTAATGGAATTCTTCGATGCAGGTGCACAATTCTGTGACAGCTTTAAGAAGACAGTAATTATCTGGTAAAGTATGCATCACCAAATCATTTAATAGATAAAGGCTTCTATACAGGAAACAAGCTCTTCCAGATGAAGTAACAATTTGGAGAAGTAATTTGATGTCTTTAAAATTCAGTGAAAGCAGCAAATTTAATTATACAGCTCTATTCTACATTATTCTAATTGACAGACATTGCTTAATTAAATGGGAGGAAGGTGAAACAGCATGCGAAACAAGCATGCTACTCCCTTTCTATCACAGAAAAAGAAACATTTTAAATTCTAATGCTGCATCAGATGCATGCTTTTCAAATTTAATGACTGCTCTTGAAGACATTTAATGCTTTTTAATTAATGGACACTTTTTCAGACAATGAGCACCCATATTTGATGTTTACATGCAGAGTCTGTATAGCAGTACATGTTAGGAACTTAACTTACACTGCCCTATTCGCTGCAATAGCTATGCATTTAAATCAATGGGATTGCTATTCTACCAGTGAGGAACAAATTAAAAACCTTTAAATTATGTAAGTTTCCCTAGAAGTGATTTACAATGGAAATATTAGTGAATATTTCATTACAGCTGTGCTGCTAGGTCCTACTACTTTTTTTTTTTTTTTAATGATCCAATAGGTACAAGCCTGACTAGATATTTTTAGAGAATACATATGGACTGTTTGACAGAATCTTGCACCTTTTTCTTTAATTTGTTTCCCTCAGGCTAGTCTGTAATTGGCTCCTGAGTAACCTCAACAACCTTGCCTGGAACATCGTTCCAGATATATTCCTCCTTTGTGGGGCTGGGGACAGGGGCCAGAGTAGTTTATATTAAATCTCGGCATAAAAAGCAGGAAGTAATTATGACTCAAACTATAACAGCAGTCAGAAATCAAAACCCAACATTAAAGGTATGTAAGGAAAAGAACAGAAGAAAACATAATGTTGAGATTATTATGGTTTTACACTATAAATGCAAGTGTACCCAAACTTCAAGTGTTACAGACAGCTTTTGGCAGCCTTTCAACTCCAAATGGGGCATGCTGTCCTTGCTTAGAAAAATTAGCCCAAGGTGGAAAATTCTTTGAACTCCACAAAGTCTGCACACCCCTCAGGATAAACCTGAGGCTTGACTGTTGTTTGTATCCCTAACTAGAAACTCAGTAGGGTGTCAATTTATTGCAGGAATGACACTGGATGAAACTCTGCGGGAGAGCTTGTTGCCTAAATTTTACTATTGGTTTTCACTGTAAGCCATTTCTAGCATGTACCTGAGCTGCTGGACTTCATCTATGCTAACATCAAATCTAGAAACACGCCATCACTATACGCCTCTGTTTCCATGCTGATCGTTACCAGAGCCTGGCATTCGTAACAGCAATTGAACATACCTTGGCAACAGTAGATGGATCTTGCTGGTTTAAAAAAAAACAAAAAAAAAAAAGTAAAATAGAAAAAGAAAAAGCTTGTTTTCATTTCTTCTAACGCTTCAGCTTCCTCATTTAGTCATCAGTCTCATGCATGGTACCCCATGTTTTTCCCTCTAATCAAGGACTTCTAATAATCCCTCCTAAAACATGTGAAAGATGGCTGCTCTTTCTGTTCATCATGTTTGCAACAGGTGAGAAACGGTCATAAATTTGTTTACTCATAGAAGAGAGTTTCAAATTCTAACTTTCTAATCTAGCTCTGACCTGAAGTTGTCCATTTTGCACCTTTATAGTCATAGGCAGGAAAACAGATGAGAGAAAAAAAGAGAGATGAGTTTGTCCAAGAATCAAACGCAAAATAATTAATTAATTCACTAAATTTCTCCACAGCTCTTATTCTGCACACTTGAATATCATAGGCAAAACAGGAAAGCATCATTAATAAGTAAATAACTTGTTTGCCTATCCGTGCAAATGAAAGGTAATCAATGCACTTAGTGCAACTTATGCAAATGCATAAGGATAAAGAAAATATTACCCAACTTCTACCAGGAGTCATTAAAAACGGTAATAAATTGGGTTTTATTTCCTAAGCCATTTTCTTTTTGCCGCTGCTGCAAATTACAATGACCAAATTCTCAAGAACTATAAGAAACAATGCATTCTCATGAAATGGCTGTGTATGGCAAAGATATGTATAAATAAAAAGTGAAGCCAGATACCTAACAAATGCAAGTTACTGTTTTCTACTGAGCATACTTCCATTCTGATCCTGCTGCACCTTTTTGTGAAAGATAAATAACAAAGCTCATTTTATCTGAGCTTTCTTGGTGTTTAGCTTCTTTTCCAGTGGAAACAGACTTGGATTGAAGCCGCCTTCTTTGAAGGTGTGTGAATATCAGATTAATTTTCAGTGTTCTAAGTGAATACTTTTAAAACTAGTATTAGGTGTCATAAAACATCAAATATTGTTCAGTGTCCATTTATTTAGCAGCTAGTAAGACTTTCTTTGTATTTTCAATGCCACATTAACTTTCAACAGCTTTTGTTAAGACTTTAAGTTAAGAAAAGGAAATTCTAAAGCCATATTAATTTCTGTGCAGACGAAATTACCAACCTGATCAATCAGATGTTAAATACTAGAAGAAATAAGTCTGCTGAAAGGATTAGCAGTGACAGTGGGGATCAATACAACTAAAAGATAAGACTTTCAAAGATACCTTTTATTCGCTTCATTAATCTCACAGTGAAAGTCCCAATCAACCCTAATCAGACTTAGAAAAACACAGCACTTTTGAATTGCTAAATCTAAATCAAACAATTTCAATACTCAATACCAAATGCATTTCCTAAACAATTCTACAGTCGTAAAGTAGGAAGGTGTTATTTAACAGGATTTTTCCAGCTTCTACTGCTATGCTTTCTGAAAGGTGTAATCAGAAACAGAAAATTTGGAATATTTTTCCTTACAGGTGGAAAGGGAACAGTCACTTCATATTTTATTAATTGAGAAAAAGAAGCACACTTATTTCCAGTGTGTTTGTCTCATTTCATAAATGTCTTCAGCACAGCAGCAGTCCAAAATATTTAAGTGTAGCTAGCTGTGTTTGTCTATTTTAAGTTGCTCTTCAGCGAATAAATTAAAGAGATGGTGATGATTATTTTCATGAGAGTAACTGGTGCTGTACCTCTAAGTGAGCTATTTATTGTATTTATTACATTAACTACATTTTATGCACGTACATTACCAAATGATACACTGTGAACTGGAAGCCAATTTAAAGTTACACTGCTGTCATATTCAGAGAGAAAATCAAGGATTTTCAGATCAAGAGTTGACAGAGTCTACCGGTATCACATGCTAAACCATTCTAATAGAAAAGGTATTGATCTGAAATCCTGAAACTTTTCTTCTTTAATGTGAGCTACAGGATAATAAAAATGAAGAATAAAATAAAGTGTAAGAATGATTAATAGTGTGTTTACACTGAATTGGAAGACACTACAGGAATATTCAAAAAATAAAACTACTGAAACTATTTCAGATGTAGGGTATCAATTCAATCTCAATTCAATGGTCTGGTCACACACTCCACTAAAGTATCCATCAGAGTAGCTTTTACTCTCTGTCAGAGAGGGTTCACCCCCTTTCTTGGGTCCTCTTCTGTTTTTGTCTTTACATGCTTGGGACTGAGTCACAGCATTCTCTCACTCTGGAACCAGGACTGTAATAGACATTAAAGATTTAGCATCCTACTGGTCCCACCAAGAGTTGAGCACCTTTATTTTTTCTTCTTAAAAACCTGAACTTGGTGATAAAGTAAAGTAGATGATGTCTTTTTTAAAGCAAAACTTTTTAATTTAACAGATGAAAGAAAGCCACCAAGGAAAAAATACTTTAAACCTACTTTGAAAATTTTAAGTGCCTGTTTAGTTTCATTTAACAAACTAAACGTGCACTATCAAAATTAAATTAGAGTTCTTAAATTACATGAACACACATAAAATAATGATTTACACTAGTCTCACTTCACTTATTAGAACATCCCTTTTAGACAATTCAGGGAAGTTGGATTTTCAAAGAAATGAAAACCTACTTCATTCTCACTTTGTATTGTAACTATCATATAATTCAATGACATCTGAAACAGGAATTTGTTTTATTTCTCTTTTTTTATCACCCCTAATTACTCCAGGGAGCTGGCCTGGACATTTAGGACATATGGACATCTAGGAGAATCTCTCTACAGTATTTTCTTTGTTGTTTTGTAGTTAGAATCCTTCGTAAACAACCTGTAATCACTAGCTTAGAGACCACCTCCCCTGAATGTTTTAATGTTCCCTTCTGAAATTTCACTTTGTGTTTAATAAACCACTTATAAGATATAGATGAATATATCTGCCACTACCAATCTCTATAGCATTTGTGACAGTGCCCAAGCACAAAATAATTAGGTGTGAAGAGAGTACTTCAGCTCATTTCTCTGTGTTCCAGGGAACCCTGTGAAAGTGCTATACTGTAAACTGCTCCGATGTTATAGGGAGGATGTATATACATCCTGAAGATGATATTGCATCACATATAACAGATGCTTCAAGGCCAAGGTGGTAAAGATATGTCTAACAGAGGCAAGCTAGCACCAGAACTGAAAACGGTATAATCATATTAGCCAGAAGCAGCTTGCTGTTAACATGGCTAAACTACTGTCTATATGACACAAGCTAGCTCAGGTGTCTCTATACTACTGTTTTTCAGAACAGATATGCTGAATGACAGCTTGGTAAAACCGGTGTATCAGTAACTCCTTGCATCTCATTCCCATCCTTTCCTTTGCATTGCATGCTTTTCTGAGCAGTATTTCCATTCATAAATATACTAAATCTGACTGTGACTATGATTAGGAAGATACATACAACCGCAACACAAATTTACAAGACACAATATTCAAAGTGAGTCAGATCTCCCCTACCAAGGTGACATTAAAAAAGGATTTAAATATCCTTAGCCCTACTGGGCAATACAATTATAGGAAGTGTCAGCTCTGCTCTTCCTTCACCATAGAAAATGAAAATACCGAATTAAAAGAAGTACTCACTAGCTAGTAGTTGAAATACATTTATAACCACTATGGAAGGTCTGACCACAGCTCGGTTGCACTCACAGCTTACTCTAATAAAAGTTTGACCACACATCTCCAGCAGATCATCTCTAAAGCCAGTCATTCCTGCTCAGAATACTCAGAACCTTGCTTTTGTATTTCACAATAAGAATCCTGAAATTTTTCACTCTGTTTCCTATGAAGGGAGACCATGACTTTTTTACTAGGCTAGATACAAGGTAGATTGTTGTGCTTCACCATGTCTGGTGCACACACAGCTCCTCATGTGACTTTATGTCAAGTTTCAGAAAATATAAGTGCTGTATAAAAGCAAGCTAGTACCCTAATATTCTCCCTTTTTGCTTTCTGTTTTCCTACTTATATTTCAAGCTTATGCACAGTCATTTGTGTGCTACCTTGGCAACTAACTCCAAATTACTCTGTTACAAGTCTACAAAACTCCAGCCACTTATTTATGTTTTTATAATCCGTAGAATTCAAAGTGTACAATTCCCACAGTACAGTTATAATGATTATTAAAAATTCTTATGGCACAATCATTCTAGCACTTAGTAGGCATTGGTTTACTAAAAGATGTTAATGCAGTCACAGGCAATCATCCGATCATAGCCCTCTTAGAATACAAGGTCTTTGGAGAAAGGACTTTGTCTGCAGAGTACCTAGTAGACAGGTGTTGCAAAATGCTGGACCCTGAGGACAGACTTGGGTTCTTTAGTAAGGCTACAGTACAAGGTAATTTAAAGTAATAATTATTTGCATGATTAAAAACAAATAAACATGAAACCTTTTGTATCTAGCCTCAGTTTGGATCCCTAGCACTGAGATATAGGTATCAGCACAGAAAAGCATATTTCTATTTATTTATTAGATGTATATATTTATATTACCATATACATATTTTATTAGATGAAAACAAGCCTTAAGTTTAGAAATACGGCGCTCAAAAAACTGCAAAGCTTGGGAGAAGTGGAGCAACAAGCAGACCTGATATCTCTGCTCAGTAGGAAAGAAAGGGAAAACCAGGAGGGGAGAAGCCTTCACTCCATTCACTGGGCATTCCTTCTGTAACATTTAATATCCAACTGAAAGACTACAGCTGCAATTTCTTAGAAGCTGAAAAAGTTGGTCCATGTCCTTGCACAGTTAGTATCTACATCTACATCTTCAATCTTCATTTTTAAAAGAGCAATTGCTGCCTACTAAGACATCCTATCTTCTTTGGCGTTGGTGACTAATATTTTTCCCAGAGTAATATCCTCCCCTCCCCCCACCCCCCCCAATGCTACAATTAATTTAATCACAGCTGGTTACTGCACAAAAAAAGAATTGAATATCCTCTGTATTAAAGACACAGACCCTTTCCCCCCCCCATGTCTGCTTTCCCATTTGATTTCTTTCTCGTTTTCTCACCCTTTATCTTACCACAAAAGTTTGCCTCAATAATTCACCTTTACACTGTTTTCTGAATTCCTCATACATTTCAGAAACTCTAGCTGGACTAAATTCAATAGTACTATACCACAATTCAACAAAGTATGACAAAGGCTCACAGGAATTCATTTCTAAATAATGATGAAATCTTGCTGTGCTCATTCCTACAAGCTTCTCAGTTGCCTCAGAGTAAGAACCTAGCAGTCCAGGGCCCTGTGTTGACTGGTTTGTAAAGTACAGAATTTCACAGTCTGTGCACTTCAAAATCAATCAAACAAATAAGCAAACAACAAGCCCAGTAAAATTAGGGTAGTCTTGAAGCCCTACACTAGCATTCTGAAGTTCAGAATGGGAAGAAAACTTACATAGATTACACTAAGTATTTATTAATCATTTGCTTACAGTGTTAGTTGAGTTTCCATTTAAATGTAATCCACTGTCAAAGAGAGGTGATGAAGCTCCACTGCTGTGGTCACTGGATGGTCCAGGGGAACCTGGAAATCAGATAATAAAAAATAATTGCTTATGTTAAAAATGTATGTATATGTAAGTTAGTATCTATTCCAGCTGTAAAACACACTAAGAATTTTAAATATAGATCACCAAACCAAGCCAGAAATACTACTTGCATTTTAAAATGACAACCAATAAAATTTCCATATGCTATCCTTTATGTCTAGAAAGAAAAAAGGTAGCTAGACATCATTTTATAGAGGCTGCGCTCACGGGAACTACTTATGTGCTTAGCTGTTTGCAGGATTTAGCCTTTTTTCACCAAGAATGAGATATTCAAAACCGAGTAAATTCAGTTACGCTAATCCAATTAATTTAATTAAAAATAAATCCTATTGAGTGTTGAAAGTCTCATCTTAGAATATAACTGTGGACTGTATTTATAAACAAAGCTAATAAGACGTTCCCAGGCAAGTACTAACTGTACACATAAATACACTTTATTAATGGATGTATCTTTTTCTTAAAGTGCTAATTACTTTCAGGAATGATGCATATTCTCAAACTGCGAAATTAAAAGCAGTCATCTTGAAATGTTGATACTATGTTAATATCTTAAAATTACACTGCCATATTCTTCAAGATATCTCTTCCTTTAGCAGTTATGCATCATGATCCTGCTTTAGCAGTTAAGGACTCCAAGAAAGCTTAATACTTTTGTAACATACAATAATAGAAACAGCACAAAGTCATATCATTGTGTAATTTCTGCTTAAATGTAAAATGTTAACATACAGCACCAATAATACACAATTACTGTCAGACAGCACTTGGTCTTATCAAAAAAGCACATAAAATCAATTTCACAGCATTATATTCATCATCACTGAAAACTCATTTTTCCATCTGAAGAAGTCACCTGAAATTGCCTGTAAATCATTTTACATTAATAGGCCTGTCAAGTCTAACATCATGAAAGTCAAAAAGTCATTCTTAGTCATATATTTTTGTATGTATCTATTCCACATATCTAGAAGATTTAGCAAAATTGAACTTAATTCAACAAAAGCTCATTTTCTCCATAACAAATCTCTGCCAGTTCAGTGCTGAGGTCTCAGAATTACATCTTGAATTCTGAAGTTTCAGAATGCTGTCATTTGGAGTCCTTTTGGTACAATGTTAGATGATGGCAGCAGAAGGAACCATTATGCTTTGCTTGTATGGTTTTTACCCAAGCACTGACTTCAGTAGCTAGCTACAACATTTTGTAGCTACTATATACGTACAGTAGACCACAAAAATCTATGTTCATACTCACAGGTGACCACAGTGACTTGCTGAAACAGAAGATAATTTGTAATTTTTTGTAATAAAAATACTGAAATAAAAAAGTTGGCATTAAATTCTCCAATGAAGAGTCTGCTTGTTGGGGAATCCCACTGTCTCTGGCAGTGGGTAACTATGGGAGAGTCAAGAATCAATCAAATTCCTAAAGTGGAATTATCTCATCTTTTGAGCAATTTGAGCATATCAAAAGACATAAATTAAGATATTTTCAAATATCTAAATCCAGGTTTAACCATAATAAAAAATGCTACAATAGAATTTTTTTTTTTTTTTTTTTGGGTCAGTAGAGAAAACTGACATCTGTTGCATGGGAAAGCTAAGAATAAGAACAGAAAAAGAAAGCAAGCTAAAAAAAAAAGGTTAAGCAAAAAATTTCCCTCCTCCCACACTGTCACTGCAGATTTCCTTTTAGTTTAGCAGCTTTCTTTAGTTTTCTGAGTCACAAGAAACTACACAGCCTTTCTCAACCTCCACCACTTTATTGCAAACAAGTTCACAGACCTTTTAGTCTGCTCGCTGCCTATTCTGCCTCACTAACTCATGGACTACTCCTTCATGGTCTTGTTCAGCATTTTAGAAGATCCCAAGGAAGGCACAGTGCTGTCATCTCTTCAAGGAGCTTGGTCTGCCTCCCCACATGGCAGCCCTAGAGCAATAAGTTAGTCTTCCCTCCCTGTTCTTAGAACAAAACATACATGATATACAAAATATATTAACACAAAGTAAATCTTGTACTGTCTGCTGCTGTAGCTCTTGCCCAAGTAGCTGAGACTCCAAAACAATTGTTAGGTACCAGTCCAAACTCTGGAACAATAGTTTGAGAAAGACTATCTGCTACACTCCATGACTATAATACAGTATCCTGATGGGTATTGATGCCAGGTGTTTGGTATACTGTGAGATTTTCAGCAATTATTATTGCCTAGCTGCCTTCTTATCCCACCCAAACTATAGTTAGACAGCCAGCCTATGAGAAATGCAAAGGTACACTATGACAGGCTTCATCTGTTTAATTTGCTTATTCTCAGCTGTAGCATTTTTTTATTTTTGAGAAGGCTGTGTCAGGAAGGATCCTGTGGGAGAGGAGATGACCTTTGCCTGATCTTTACCTGGGCAATAGCTGAGTATGCTCATAGAAAAAAACCACAACACCTTACCCTGTAAGGTGAGATGGGCTCAGAGAGAGAGAGAGATAGCAAGAATATAGGAGTCTGAAGTTCACAAAAGAGACTGATACACTCCTGGGGATAGCAGGAAAAAGACAGAGAGAACTCTGAGGTGAGGGAAAGAAACTCTGTAAGGATCACAGGGGATTTTGCAGATCTAGCAGTACATCAGCAAATCACCAAGCTAGCTGACACTACACCTAAAGCAAGAACTCATTTGCAGTGGTGCAGGTAGGAGCTGGTTTTAAATCTTTTTATATTCAACAGAATCACTGAGATTTTTACAATTTTAAAAGTTAGGTATTTTACTATTTATTTTAATAAAGCTTGGCTTTTATTTTTAACTTTAAAAGCCTTAAGACCTAGAAAGGTGTCTGGTCAACCAGGAGTCCCATCAACGTGGTGGTTTATTTCAGTCAATAAATTACACTAAATCTCTAAACAACAAATAAAACTCCCAAAATGCAGGTCAGCAGATCAATGCACAGCAAGTAGTCAGCAAGACTTTATCCTTTACATAGATTTGCCTTATGATCAACATTGTTGAATGATACTGGAGATCTCCTGTATATAAAGAAAAACTCGTTTATCTAACTTGATAATTATGTCATAAACAACCTTCAATAGACAAAAAGGTCATTCCAGAATAACCACAAAATTAAAATCAAAGGAAACACTCCTGGTGATTTTTAATTACACTGCAAGCTTTGCAGCTTCAGAATATTCTTATAATTTGGTATAACTATCAAAAAGAAAAATTCTGAAGAGAGTCTGTTTTACCACAGAATGTCCTGAAGAGTCTTCCCAGCAGCAGTGAGTCTTATCTAAAAGGGTCCTACAAGCCATCCTCAGCTCTAGGATGGGTAATAGACTTAGATCCAGAGAATTCTTAATGACAATACCCAAGAGCTGATGCTGTAACTATTCTGTAACATAGACAAATACAAGAAATAACCCTTATAGCCACTAATAATTTCCTGACCCAGCTCCAAAAAATCACAGAATTCCTTCCTTTGGTTTCCAGAATCACAAATCTATCCTCTCTCTAGCTGACAGTGACCTTAGAGTAAACCACAGGCCATGGGATAAGGAATTATCCTAGCCATGGAGCCAGACAACCCAATGAATCAGGCAGTTAATGACCCTACTGGCCCATGCTATCTTCTGATTCAGGCCTGAGAGTTCTTTGAGGAAGTATTTGCTTTATGCAAAATTATGCCAAGAATTCTGCAATATTTTATAAAATTGCTGATCAAATTCCTGTGGCAAAGAATATTTCCTGGCATAATTTAATTTACTATTATGGACAGTCTCATAATAGTCTAGTAAGAGCCAAGAGTCTCAGGCAGCTGTGAAAGAGACAACGATCAGTACTGGCATACCACCCTGAGTTACAGCCTCCTCCAAACAGAAGCAAGTAGTCTTTGCCTCATCCCTAAGCGCCAGTTCATCAATATTTACGCCAAATACTGTATTTGTTGCTCACAATAATGAAAGGGTGAAATAACGAGAAAAATTGGTGAGAACTGTAGGCAGATATTTCCCTGTTGTGACACCTTGTGCTTTTGCTAGCCATGGCATGAGATAGTATAGGGAAGGGAGAGGTATGACAAGGAAGCAGAGGAGACAGATGCTACTCCTGACAATGTACTTACAGAAATAATAATAATATGGGTTAGTAGGAAGAGACGGTTTGTTTGTATTTCAAGTGAACACACCACAGTACTGAAACTGCCAGTATAGCAGCTGGTATGACTGAATGCTTGAAGGTAGAGGACTATATGCCTGAATCTTCTGGGATGCTAGGAAAAGCCAAAATACTTCAGAATTATGCATGTATGCACTTAAATCTTGCCTGCAGTGTGACTCGGGAAGTACTTTATTGCAGAGTAGAATTGCTACTTAGCTTCTAATATGTGTCACTGGTGCTTCATGACTAGAATTCCCTTTTGTGCACGGGCTTGTGAAAAGCTCTTCTTGAAATGGGGTGCTTTGTCCCACCACTATTCTCTGTAATTTCAGTGTACAGCCCAAACCCAGACCTATTTTCCATAATTTTCTACACCTTATTTGCTTCTTTCCTCAACACAAAAACGAGTATGTATGTCAAGTCACCAAAGGTATCTGACTCATTGAGCTTGGTTTCAGCCTGCATTTGATGGCTGCACAGAACATCCTAGAGAGGAGCAGCTGAGTTCTGTGCTGAAGTCCACCTTCAGTTCAGAAAGGTCATTTAAGTTCCTCACCTGTCTGATCATACTTAGCAAGTCCTTTTGTTGAGCGTATAGTATAGAACTGAAGATGTGGGATCATGCATGTGACTGGACAGGGTAGTATAATGCTTGCCAAAGATTTCCTCATGCTCTGCATAAAGAACCAAGTCTAATAACCTGCCAAAAATTAGCAATTTGTATCCAAGACGTGTCTTTAAGAAGCATTGCTTCTCTGCTGTGCTTTTTGATAGTCTGTGATAGCTTGTCTAAAATGGCACTGTTTTCCCCATTCCAAACAGATTTTCTTTGAACAACAGTAATCAGGGGCAGACTCCAAATGGTGCTAGGTGGCCACAGCCATGAAAGAGGCCCTTTGAAAAAGAGTGATGGGTTTTTTTAGGTGAAAGTTCCTGGTTCAAGTGTTTTCATGGAGGCTATTAATCTTCAGAAGTTTTGCATGCACCTCTGGTCACATGGAGACAGAAGGTGATCTAGTCTTCCTGCTAATCACTGCTTTCTCTTACCAGAAGTAGCACTTTATGGAAGCAGTGCCATGATCTCAGTCACCCAGACAGGAATGGCTGCAATGCCTTCTGGTGGGAAAGGCAATGCAGCCATGATGTACCAAGAGGGCATCAATATTTCTGGACTTGTGTGAACACAGTAATTATAAGTGATCTCTCTGTTTCTGTCTTGACTCAAGAGCTTTTTCATTGTATCTTCTTCTCATGTTCTGTTTGACGGAGTGAGAGAGTGGCTGTGTGGGAGTTTGGCTCTTAGCTAAGGTTAACCAACCAAAAGTGATGGAGTCCAAGTATTTATGTGATGTCAATCAACAAGATGAGATAAAATCGCTAGTAGGACTGTCATAACCACAAATGAATGTGGCCACACAAAATCTACTGGTTAAGATAGCTACTAGTTTGCCAGACTCATATTTAAGCTTGGACACAGTTATCTCAGACATTATAGACATTGAACTATAGTTGTCTGATTACCTAGTAGGCAAGTCAGGAAGACAAAACCTTAAGTTTCATTAAAAGGAACACTGACCAGAAAATATCTCCAAATTTAAACATGAGATTTCTTTGAATTTAGGTTACATATTCAACTGGAAATTATATGTAGCAAGATCTGAAATAAAGGTTTTAGCATGAAATGTATAGTTCAGCTTAGCAGAGGCCTGTCAGGTTTGCTTTTAATAGGTGTAAGAATATAGATTAAATGACAGACGCTCGTCTAATGACAAGAGCTAGACCTATGAGAACTATGATTCTGCCAGAATCAAGAAAAAAACCATGTACATAGTTGAGCACAACTTACATAAATTCCCAGAACAAGACACAGTTTAAATTTGTTTTGCTTAATTTGGAAAGAGAATCATATGTTAGATAAATTAGTACAAAATTATTCTGTCTGACTAAGTTAGCTGATATATTACGTGCACTTTTCTACTTACAACGCTGAATAAAAGTGAGTGTCTTAGATGTTTTTATTTGCTAACCAGAAGAACCAAAAACTTCCCTCATCTGCATTTTTCATAAACAATTTACTATTGCTACTGTTAAATTACTCAGTTGTCACATTATAATTCTACTCTCTGACAAAAATTATCAAAATCTATGAAATATGCACAATTAACATTATCCATTCATTTGGAAACTGTCCTGAAAATATACTTCAGTGTGAATGTATGATTCAAATGTTTGCAAACACTATTTTATTGTATTCAGGCAAAGCTTCTGTAGAAAAACTTTCAGATATCACCCATGATTGAACTGCATTTTAATCAGTTGTTCAGTTTTATTTTGAATAAACTATACAGAAGCAGTCATGCAGTATGCATTAGATTCTTACATGTTAAGCAACAAAGTACATGCAATTTTCTGTTTCTTCCTGTAAACAACTCAAGGATTGAATTCCTATTTCTGACACTGTCATCTTATTATGAGAATACTGCAAAGAGGAAAACAAATTACTCTTATTCATTAATTTCCTCTTACCTAATGGGAGCTTTAAAAATGATGGAGCTTCCCTGAGGTACTGAACAGTGATGGTAACTTCATCGCCAGCATTTCGCAGTAGGTGTACCTGTCAGTGTGACAAATAACAGCTACTTTAAACCAAAGAACCACCAGTCATGAAAAGCACATTACTTACAATCAAATCAACATCTCTGTTGATCTATAATAAACTCAGTATGAACATTTCTGACTGGGAATGAAAAATATATCTTGAGGGTCAAGTCACACCAGGAACAGATAAGAGTAGGCAAGTCCAGTGGAATAAATAATTTGGTGGGCAACTTGATTTTAGGTACCAGCTGAACACAACTTCTAAAAAACAAATTGATGTAATAAAACTGGCATAAAGTAGTAGGGAAATATGTGTTTATGAAGCTATAATACATTAATTGTGTGTGTATACACATAAAAAGACACAAAAATATATAAGTATTTGGTTTGATTAATTTAGGTAATACATTAAGCACATTTCTCTGTTTCAAATGCAGTCTTGACTTTTGTGGCTGTCTTCATTACCTGGAAGTATTTGCTAATCAGAAGGGAACACACACACACACATATGTGTACAGACACATGTATTAACACATCAGAATTAACTTAAAGGCTTAGCTTGCTAATGCATAAGAAGCTTTTTTAAACACAGAACTTCAAATAAAATCTTTAATGGAACTTGAAAGGGCAGAGGTATTCCCCTGTTTCATATCCATGACGCTCAGGAAACAGGTATTGTGTTTGCTTCGTATGTGGCCTGTAAGCAGGGTTTGCAGCCCTGATCCCATTTGTTTGAAATGGATGCTAAGGCTTGTGGCCTCTAATCTGAACACAATCAAAGCATGCATGTACAAGCAGAAAAGTGATTGCATCAAACTAACTACAAATTACTTGATTACGGGTCTAATGTTGAACTTGGAGGAAGCTGGTGGTTGTGTTGTTTCCACAATTTTAGCAAAATGCTACACTGGCCAACATTATGAGATGCAGAATTACCTCCAACTTTATAACTCTTCCTCTTGTGCACCTGAAGAAATGCTTGTACCAGTTTACTGTGAGGGTGATGAGACACTGGAACAGGTTGCCCAGAGAAGTTGTGGATGCCTCATCCCTGGCAGCATTCAGGGCCAGGTTGGACAGGGCTTTGAGCAACCTGGTCTAGTGGAAGGTGCCTCTGCCCATGGCAGGGCAGTTGGAACTAGATGATCTTTAAGGTCCCTTTCAACGCTAACCATCCTATGATTCTATGACCTACATGAAAACATCAATCTTATGCCTGATGGGTATGAAAACCCAAGGCAAGTGAAGAAATCAAGTAAGCAGTCACACAACCTAAGAATTTTAGGATATAAAAATATTCTGGAAAAGTGTGAGCAAGAGAAATGACTATAAAATGTCCAACACTAACACTGAAGAAAACATTATTTGGACAGGGACATGTTCTGATTTAGTTGATTGAGTGACATATGAATCACCCATATAAACTACTGTTGCTAAAAGCTTCCTGTTTACTGTACCTGTAAAATCCACATCTTTTAACAAAGACTTACAGTGTCTGCCTCCATCCTCCCCACCCATCTTTCAGTCCATCGAACAGTGACCTCCATTACTAACAACCTGCAGTAACAGTAGTAACCACAGATCAGTCCCTGGGAGGGAACAATAACATTTTACATTCATTAAGTTAGGAAATCCAGCTATGCAGGGAAGAAGAAAGCTCAAAAAGGTCAGAGAAAGCACTTAACAAGGAGTCCAATCAGATTAGTGAGCTTGAGGAATGAGGGTCCAGAGGCAAAAGGATAGGGGATGCATAAGAGAAAGATTTAAAAAAAAGAAGAAAAAGAAGAAAAAGATAAATGCCGTCAGCTTAAGCAAGTTTCCCCCTAAGAACCTGCATTTCCTTTCAAGTTCCTCCTTCCTAATGGACTGACCTCTCTTCCCCAAAGGCCCATTTCTTTGCTTTTCTTGTTCTCTATTCAAGCATTTGTACCTCCCCTCTCCAGGCTTAATCCACATTTAAATGATTTACTAACAAAAATACAACGGCTAGTGCTACCATGCCACATACTCACCCCCAGTATACTCTGATATGAGGTGTTCTACTCACGCCAAGGATTTTGTGGGCAATTGACTACAGGAGTACCTGAGGTCTCATTATGGAAAAGAAACCCCTTATAATCACTGATTTCTCACTAAACCATCTCAGGATGATCACAATAGGAATAACCAGGAACTGAAGCACAGCAAAATTAGAATCCTTCTTTAAGGTAATACAAAAGTGTGTCAGGACTGCCAAGCTAACAAATGTGTTTTGAGTTCTAATGTATAACAACACTATGTCTCCCGAAATCCTCTGCCCCTTATTTCCTGCAATAGTTTAGACTACTACTTACTAAGGACTGAAAATTATTGGTACCTCTGCTACTCTACTCTAACAAAGATAGATCCTCACTTTATCTGCAGACTATTATGCCCATAAAATATAAATATATGATATATATACAAGTATCTGATATATATACAAAGGCCATTTATATACATATATTAAAATAGACCCATATATATACACACATGCAAAACTTTTAATCAAGTTTCAGTTACCACGTCATTCTAAAATTCCTCTGAAATTCTGCTGTAACTGGATGCTTTGTTTTAAATTTGCCTGATTTGAAGATTCTTGATTTCTATAAATGATAGAATCATAGAATCATAGAATAGTAAGGGTTGGAAAGGACCTTAAGATCATCTAGTTCCAACACCCCTGCCATGGGCAGGGACACCTTGCCCTAAACCATGAGGTCCAAGGCTCTGTCCAACCTGGCCTTGAACACCGCCAGGGATGGAGCATCCACAACCTCCCTGGGCAACCCATTCCAGTGCCTCACCACCCTCACTGTAAAGAACTTCTTCCTTATATCTAATCTAAACTTCCCCTGTTTAAGTTTGAACCCATTACCCCTTGTCCTACCACTACAGTCCCTAAGGAAGAGTCCCTCCTCAGCATCCTTGTTGGCCCCCTTCAGATACTGGAAGGCTCCTATGAGGTCTCCACGCCGCCTTCTCTTCTCCAGGCTGAACAGCCCCAATTCTCTCAGCCTGTCTTCATACGGGAGGTGCTCCAGCCCTCTTATCATCCTCGTGGCCCTCCTCTGGACTCGCTCCAACAGCTCCATGTCCTTTTTATGTTGAGGACACCAGAACTGTATGCAGTACTCCAAGTGAGGTCTCACAAGAGCAGAGTAGAGGGGCAGGATCACCTCCTTCGACCTGCTGGTCACGCTTCTTTTGATGCAACCCAGGATACGGTTGGCTTTCTGGGCTGTGAGCGCACACTGCTGGCTCATATTAAGCTTCTCGTCAACCAACACCCCCAAGTCCTTTTCTGCAGGGCTGCTCTGAATCTCTTCTCTGCCCAGCCTGTAGCAGTGCCTGGGATTGCCCCGACCCAGGTGTAGGACCTTACGCTTGGCTTGGTTAAACTTCATAAGGTTGGCATCGGCCCACCTCACAAGCGTGTCAAGGTCCCTCTGGATGGCATCCCTTCCCTCCAGCGTATCAACCAAACCACGCAGCTTGGTGTTGTCAGCAAACTTGCTGAGGGCGCACTCAATCCCACTGTCCATGTCGCCGACAAAGATGTTGAACAGGACCAGTCCCAACACCGATCCCTGAGGGACACCACTCGCTAGTGGTTTCCAACTGGACATCGAGCCATCTACAACTCCTTGCGTGCGGCCATCGAGCCAGTTCTTTATCCACCAAGTGGTCCATCTATCAAATTGATGTCTCTCCAATTTAGAGACAAGGATGTTGTGCGGGACAGTGTCGAACGCTTTGCACAAGTCCAGGTAGATGACGTCAACTGCTCTGCCCCTGTCCATCAGTTCCGTGGCTCCATCATAGAAGGCCAACAAATTGGTCAGGCAGGATTTCCCCTTAGTGAAGCCATGTTGGCTGTCACCAACCACCTCCTTGTTTTTCATGTGCCTTAGCATGTTTTCCAGGAGAAACTGTTCCAAGATTTTGCCAGGCACAGAGGTGAGACTGACTGGTCTGTAGTTCCCCGGGTCTTCCACCTTCCCCTTCTTGAAAATGGGGGTTATATTACCCTTCTTCCAGTCATCGGGAACTTCACCTGACTGCCAGGATTTTTCAAATATGATGGACAGTGGTTTAGCAACTTCATTCGCCAGCTCCTTCAGGACCCGCGGATGGATTTCATCAGGTCCCATGGGCTTGTGCACGTTCAGGTTCTTAAGATGGTCTAGAACCTGATCCTCTCCTACAGTGGGCCTAAGGTCTTCACTTTCACAGTCCCTGCATTTGCTTTCCAAGACTTTTGTGGTGTGGTCAGAGCATTTGCTGGTGAAGACTGAGGCGAAGAAGTCATTAAGAACCTCAGCCTTCTCCAAATCCATGGTAGCCAGTTCTCTCGATAGCTTCCGGAGAGGGCCCACGTTGTCCCTAGTCTGTCTTTTATTTGCTACCTATCTATAGAATCCTTTCCTGTTATCTTTTACATCCCTTGCCAAACTTAATTCTAGCTGGGCCTTAGCTTTCCTAACCTGGTCCCTAGCTTCCCGGGCAATGCTCCTATATTCTTCCCAGGCTGCCTGTCCTCGCTTCCACCTTCTATAAGCTTCTTTTTTCCTTCCAAGTTTTCTCAGCAGCTCCTTGTCCATCCATGGAGGTCTCCTGGCCCTCCTGCTGCACTTTCTTCTAGTCGGGATGCAACACTTCTGAGCACGTAGCAGGTGATCCTTGAATATCAATCAGCAGTCTTGGGCCCCCTGCCCTCTAGGACTATATCCCATGGAACCTTACTAAGGAGGTTCCTGAAGAGGCCAAAGTCTGCTTTCTTGAAGTTCAGGGCAGTGAGCTTGCTGCATGCTCTTCTCACTGTCCTGAAGATCTCAAACTCAACCATCTTCTGATCACTAGAGCCAAGGCTGCCCTGGAGCGTCACATTTCCAACCAGTCCCTCCCTGTTGGTGAGCACGAGGTCCAGCACGGCACCTCTCCTTGTCGGCTCCTCTATTGCTTGAAAGAGGAAGTTGTCTTCCACACAATCAAGGAACCTCCTGGACTGCTTGTGCCGGGCCGTACCGTCCCTCCAACAGATGTCAGGATGGTTGAAGTCCCCCATGAGGACAAGGGCCTGCGAGCGTGAGGCTGCTCCTATCTGTCCGTAGAGCGCTTCATCCACAGAGTCCTCTTGATCAGGCGGCCTGTAACAGATCCCCACCGTAATGTCCCCCATTGCTGTTCTCCCTTTGATCCTGACCCACAAACACCCTGTTACCTCATCACCCGTTCCCAGACAGAGTTCCATACTCTCCAGCCTATCACTGGCATAAATAGCAATGCCCCCTCCCCATCTGCCTGGCCTGTCTTTTCTAAAGAGCCTGTAACCTTCCATTCCGACACTCCAGTCACAGGAGCCATCCCACCATGTTTCTGTGATACCAATGACATCATATTCCCATAGCCTTGCACACATCTCTAATTCCTCTTGCTTGTTCCCCGTACTATGGGCGTTTGTACAGAGGCACCTTAGCCGAGCTCCAAATGAAGTCAACTCAATGGGTGGAGCAGCTGAAACATCTCTACATTGCTCCAAGCACTTATTACAGGTGCTGGCAACTGACCAGGAGTGTTGGGGTGGATCAATGCTCCCCTCCCCCAACACATCTAGTTTAAAGCTTTCTTGACCAGCCTGGCAAGCCTCCTACCAAAACAGCTCTTCCTCTTCTTTGTCAGACCAGCTCCACCAGCCTCCAGTAGATCTGGCCTCCCAAATGGAGCTCCATGTTCTAAATAGCCAAACCCCTGACTATGGCACCACCATTCTAACCATTTATTAACCTGCCAAACGCGCCTAGCTTTTTTAAGGTCCTCCCCTTTGTCCTGGAGAATCGATGAAAAAACTACCTGAGCTCCAGAGCCCCTAACCACCTCTCCCAGGGCTCTGTAGTCCTTCTTAATGTTCTCCAGGCTACTGCTATCTATATCTCTAGCACCCACATGGACCACTAGAAGGGGGTAACAGTCAGCAGGACTTACTAGACCAGGCAGCCTCTCAGCAACATCCCTGATCCGAGCCCCTGGCAGGCAACACACCTCCCTCGAGACTACCTTATCTTTAATCATAAATTCTAGATTATTTTTTAAGTGAAGTAAAGCTCAATAGTTTAATTAAATTAAATTCAACTAGAATAGTTTTAGAATATCAAAATACAATCTTTGTCTTGTGGATTTATATCAGCTACTTCACACAAAATGCTCAGAAACTCATGAAAGCTATGTCAACTTACATAAATCTTTCCTTGGAAGTAATTCTTTAATTATTAGGGTATTTATATAGTTCTATCACCACTTTATATTTGGAGCAGCAAGAATCAAAATTAATATTACTGAATATAGTTCTGTTTTGGAATTCATTAATGATGAGCTGAATGTGAACTAAAAAACCTTATGTCTTACAGAGCTTCACTATCATTATGCCATATACAGCTGAGCTACATATGTATATATGTATATGTACACACACATATACAGGTTATGCTTGCTATGTTAAAAAGCTGAAACAGACTTTTGTAATAGTCATCTTGGACCATATGTGAAAATACAGTTCAGACACATGTACAAAAATTTGTATACGTTTCATACATATACATATAAACTGATCTAGAGATGAAAAATGTGAATGATAAAAATCGAAGAAACTGTAAGTATATCCTTGTATATATTTAAATTAGCCTGCACTAACTTTTCAGTCTCCAGTTGATTAATTTGTCTTCCCAAACTTCATTAATATCAGCACTAGGGCTTGAAATGAACTGATGTTCTTCTTCTAGCCCTGTCATACCACCTAATGACTTTGCACTATTTATGCTAAACTAAATTGCAATGGAGCCTTCACAAATACATCATACTCTTTTGAAAGTGACCAAAATGGTTATAAAAGACAGTAAATCAATCTTTTTTGCCACACTGTACTGATAGAACCACTGAACTTTGGAGTCACTGACCAACAAAGCTAATTGGAAAAGTTTTCTATAAGTGTACGTATAAAGTTAACAAATAATGAATTATTTTATCATCTTAAACCCCCCCACGTAATTGACATAAAGTCCAAGCTCAGGCCAAGTACATATGGCTGAAAGAAATTCAACAAGTCAATATCCTTGGCAGGCAACCAGCCACACTGACATCTGTTGCACAGAGGAGGGCAACACATGACTTTGGAATAACAAGAAAGAATTTTAACTTCCTAATAGGTATAAAGATTACATACTAATGCACTGCTTTGTGGTGCTGAAGCTTTGGTACAAGTCCAGTAAATCCAAAACGACAAATCCTGTAGCTTTTGAGTAACACTTACTGTTGCACTGTTTCCTTACTGTAGTATTAATACAAAAGGAGAATTGTAAAAGTGTTTAAAAAAAACCCAAATAAACCACAGTCGATTTCTGGGCACCTCACTGCAAGAAAGACATTGAGGTGCTGGAGCTGGCCCAGGAAAGGGCAACAAAGCTGGTGAAGGGTCTGGAGAAAAAGTCTTCTGAAGAACAGCTGAGGGAACTGGGGTTGTTTGGTCTGGAGAAGAGAAGGTTCAGGGGGACCTTATCACTCTCTATAAGTACCTGAAAGGAGATTGTAGTGAGGTGGGGGTTGGTCTCTTGTCCCAAGTAGGGGCCAGGGGAGGTTTAGGTTGGATATTAGGAAGAATGTCTTCACCGACAGGGTGATCAGGTATTGGAACAGGCTGCCCAGGGAAATGATGGAATCACTGTCCCTGGAAGCGTTCAAAAGCTGTGCAGGTGAGGCCCTCAGTGACATGGTTTAGTGGTGGTCTTGGCAGTTCTGGGGTAATGGTTGGACTTGATGGTCTTAAAGGACTTTTCCAACTTAGTTGATTCTATGATTCTATGAAATACATTTACTGCAGCTGTATTTGTCTGGACTTACCTGTGTGTTCGTATGTATGAAGAAGAAAAGGGCATTAAGCGAAATTCTTGCTTTTCATGCTGGCTGTCATGTGCAGACATTGCATATCTCATAAATGCATTCATCAAGACAGCGTTTATTATGCTTCTCTTTTTCACATGAATTTCTCAAGAATAGAACAGAGAGAATGTTAAAAATATAAATGGGAGTTTCTAGGTCTCACTTAGCTAACTACAGTCTAGAATCTGCAGGGAAAAATATGACTCTTGTTTTAGGAAAACCAAATGGCCTTTGCTGCCTCATTTTTACTGCCAACGTGTATTTTAGGGACATTCTATATACCTATAGGCAGGTAAGTCAATGTCACCATCCATAGCTAATGTGCCTTCTTTTAAAATTCTGGTGCCTTGTGTTTACTGTGGCTTGGTCTAAACCTTCAAACACACCTGATCACTAATATTCACACTGCCTAGAGGTTTAGACAGGGGTTTGACTGTTTGAATCAGGTTCTGCCTTATTATAGATCAGAACTGTAACAGAAATTGAAACTGAAAAGGAGCATGTCTTTGTTGAATGAATTCACCCATATGGCCCTGTTTTGAGAGCAGAAATCACATCATTTAACTTTGGCCATTTAAAAGACTCAACTCTAAAGTAGTTAATATTTTTTCTAGAAATCAGTAAAGATCTTTGGATAAACAGGAATCATCACCCATAGGTCTCTATCTCTAACTACGGAGAGTCTGGAAGATAACTTAACATTTTAAACATCTAAAGTTAGATGAAACAAATCCCATCTCACATGTACATATGAAAATTTAAAATAAAACACCTATGTCAGATTAAAAGTCAGAAGCAAAAATTCTGAAGCAAAAGAAAGTGAATCTCCAGATAAATGTCTGATCTTGAGGTATATGCATTTCACAAATAAAACACTTGAAATTCAACAAAGTGCAAGTCTTGGCCTTGACAAGTACGTGGGTGCAAGATTATGTACAAGCTTGAATGTAACGGGCAAACAACCAAGAAGTTGTAGTAAAACGTATGAATTAGATCATATCTTATAATCGTTAAAAAACCAATGAAATCTAGAGAAATAAAAAGTTTTAAAAAATTCCTAAGCCTTCAGAATGAAAATGGAACAATAGTACTTAACACTTAAAATGCCTCCTAGAATAAAGCATGTTTGGAAGTATTTTTGGAAACTTGGCAGTTTCAGCTCAACCCATAAGTAGAACTGAAAAATGTGACATAGTGCTTTTATGTGTATGAGTAGGCAAGGAAAATGCATGCAAAATGGAAACCTCATAGTACAAGCAGTCTTCAAAATGTTAGTGAAAACAAAATGGCTTTAAAAAAAGTTTAGAAAGTTAAAATTGGATTGCAAACGGTATTGAAAAGGCTTGAAGCAGAATGAAGTTAATTCAAGAAATAATGATTTCCTGACACTTGCCTTTTTTCCATTGGTCAGTTATGAAGTGGTTTCTAATAAATACTTCTGATTATCTTCCCTAACTTTGCAGCATTCAATGAGCAATACTTTCTTCCTTAATGCTTAATTGACTACTCCAAAACAAACATTTGTGTCAACAATTTATACAAATAACAAAATAACAGTCACAGCAGCTTATGGAAATTTTCACAGATTTAAACTAAACTGCAATTGTTCCTAGCTCACTCAACTGGCACTCTTATTTCTGCCTACAAATACAGTAATGTTTTTAACCACAAAGCTTTAGTACTAACTTAAACCAATAACTCTGCTCATGTACGATATAATTACCAAGAATTACAGGGGGAAAAAGAAAAAAATTAAATGTTTTTTCATTATTTTGTACATTATTTTTTCTACTTAATTACACACTTCAGTCTGTGTTTCACTTCAAAACAATGCTTACACAAATATCCAGTATATGAAAGATGCCGATACATATTATACATTGGAAAATACATTTTGAGCCAAATCAGCTGTCCCTTACAGCAGTAGAAGTTCAAAAAAAGTCACTTAAGGCTAACTATTACCTGAAGCAGGAAGATCCATCCCTGAGAAAGTAACATTGCTATCCTTAAAAAAATTCCAAGAATATCAGAGCATTACAGGGACTTCCCCCTGGATATTCAAGTCAGTCTCAACTGTTATCAGTGTACTATAATTGAAAAGAGTTCAAAGCTACAGAACTCACAATTTTAGATTAAGCATTATGTTTTATTACTCATCTAGTGTTATAAAAAGAAAGAATTGTCTCAGGTATCAAAAAATCACAACAGACAGAGATGGACAAATTACCAGAAAGCAAACATCAAATTCTTAGATTGCAACTTTATTGAAACAAAATCATTACTGACATATCCGGTATGTCAGCAACACATACTATAGTATCAAAGTGCCACTTCCAGTTCAAATGCACAACATGCATCTGACTCAGTGTGATTGGAAACACATGTGTTTAAGTGAAATCAGAATCTGTAGAAACGCAAACACTTCTATGCCAAATGCAGGCCTTTTCAAGCAAACAAATCGGCGCAGTCTAACCCTGGAGGTTCATAATCTTCAAACATATTTGAAAATCTTTCTAGATGATAGTTAAGTGGTTGTGTTTATATAGGTTCCAATTGCACAGATTGAACTAAAAAGACTAAATACAGGTTTTCATGTAGCTGTTACCGTTCTAATTTTCTTTGTTGTTTTTTCTTGTATTCACAACATACCTGCAGCGTTCTCTGAAAAGGACTTTATCTGACTAGAAGTGTCTCTGAGGAGAGAAGTATCAGTCAGAAAACTTCTACCACTGTTTACTGGCGATAGTATGAAATGAAGGTAATTTCACTTGAATGATGGACAGTATCTAATGAAGGCTGTCTTGTGCTACGGAGTGCAAAAGCTAAACCAGAAGCCTTTGAAGTTATCACACCCAGCAGGCCATATGCTGCATTTGTGATTTAGAAATTGTTGACAATTTGGGCACTGTTTCCTTTTCTTACAACAAACTTTTCCACAATGACCCTTTTGTACTAATTCTTCTTAGTCTAACAGAAATTTCACCAACATCCAGAGTTAATATAGGACTACACGTAAGAAGCACCAAGAACTACTTTTAGTATCTACACATTCAATGCTTAAGTACAAGACAGAAGTCCTAGACTATGGGCTGATAAGTTCAACAGACTGCACTTCACTCTGGATCAGGCATAGAATTTATTTGTAATCATCTATATGTTCACTATTTCAGGCTTAAAGAACTAGGGCACCTAGAAAATAAAAACCATTCCTGTTTTACATTTACAGCATGTAGAACATAATAGGATAATAAGAATACCTAAAGACAAAATTTAGCGCTGTTTCATAGTAATAATATCCCTGTATGTCAGCCTGCAATGCTTTTGTTTCCACAGCTCGCCAGGCATGAAAGTGCTACTATCACCATAAAACAGCAGATCACCTGCAATATTCCGTACACATCAGAAAAAAAATTGTTTGGTGAAGTCCCAATACCTGACCCTTCTGCACACTTTCTCAGGACCTCAGCCCATGGTTCCTTGCAATTGTGCTGCTGTACATGCCAACATTTATTCAGCACAGGCCACCATAAAGTATATTCTTTTATTCAGTACTGAATATTTCATGTACTGGAAAAAATCACTCTGATGCAGGGAACATTATGCAAATCTCATTGACATATTAGTCTTCTGAAGAAGTAATTTCTCTTCCCCCACACTGATATGGCTAAAGCCATACTTGTTTAAATACAGGGCTATACTTTTTTTCTATTAGACTTCCTGCTGTCTAATACCATATTAGACAAAAAACAACAGCAAAAACCTTTTGAATTCCTGATCCAGTTAATAGTTTTGATGCAATGTGCTAGCTTACTTGCCACTCCCTGCTCTGTGTTTTGTCTGCTATCTACAACAAGGAACAAGAGCAGGTGCAATTATCCAGCCTCAATTCAGTGGCTAAACAAATGTGCCTGAAATATTAGTGACAGTTGTTAAGAGTGTGACTGTTAAGATTAGCGACTGCTAAGACATTCACTTCTTTAGATAACACTCCCATTAAGTCAATGACTGTTTCAAGAGAAACAATACGTGCAGCTCATACAGTGATCTCAAAGGAGTTAATTTCCATTGTGATCAGAAATACAATTTTAGTAATGAGTTAATTTTATGTGGGTGTAAGTCTTATATATAACTTACATTTCCCTTTTCAATTCAGGTAATTAGCAAAAGTGCAAAAAACCGGTTTCCCTTCTGTAAATAGTGTAAGTCTAATCTTTTACAAACACAATCAATTCAATATCACAAGGGTATACACTAACTCTTTTTTAGCTTGCAGCTTGGTCCTCTTATTAACATTAAGCTAGAGTATACAGCCGCACATACCTCTTTATAGCCTGATGAAATACTGAGAGTCACCCAATATAAGGTAGTGAATTAGTAAAAAGCACAAAACATTGTTTAGAGAGGAAAAGGAAAGTGGGGAGGGAGAAATGAGAAGAAAAGGATACTGCTTCAGAGAAGCTAGCACAACCAGAATGGAAATCCAGCAGAGTGATCAAAAATTAAAACATAGACTAGTTTGTGCACAGGATGTAAGGATCAAATGAAGCAACAGCGGACAGGTCTTCCTAGTGATCCTCAGGAATAAAACAAGGGACACCCTACATCACGTTTCCTTAATCTATCAAGTCCTGTTTCAAAATCAGGTAATTTCTCTTCCTAACAGCCCTTTCAAAGACCCTCCAGACTTCTCCACAGATAGTTTACACCCTTTTGTTCTTATTGAAACATTCTCCTTTAGCTGAAGTATTTGGTCTCCCTCCACAGGTGCTCAGTTTTATAAAGGTGGGAGAAGATGGAAGAGAGAACCCTGTTGTTTATGACTAAAAAGGCTAGCATAATTTGTTAGAAATCCTTTGTAGGTCTTTCAACATTTATAAATGAAATAAATATTAAGTAAAAAGGGTTAAGAGACAGAATTTTTATTTATTTTTTTTTTAATCTTAACTCCTTTTATCTTAACTCCTTTTATACTCCTAGGAAGTACTGATTAGAAGTGCAGCTCTTCAGCTGCACTCTTTGTTGTGCTTTACCTAAGAAATGCTATATTTTGTATCCGTAGCTTAATAAAGACTTCAATTTTTCCTGTAACTCCTTTGTGCAAGGTAGCTGAATTCTTCCATCAGTTTTAATTATAGTAATTCTGCTTTTGTGCTCCAAGATTATGCACATCATAAATGCTGATAATGCCAGAGTACTTGCTGCTTCTCTGACCCAGGGAATTAAGTGATTGTGAAATAGGTGGGGGTAAAATAGTAGTACTGAAATCTGAACTACTTAATTGTAGATGCTTTCTTAACATGTTTAAAGCTTGAAAGAAGTAGATTTCCACAAGTACATTATGGATTGTGTAATATTTTAGGTATACATTTGACATGGGTACCATAATATGTTACTGCATGTTTTTAAACCTTTCTCTGAAATTTTGCTATCCTTTACAGAAGCACAGTAAAGATGCAACAGGGTGCAAATTTAAATGGCAAAAATGTATTTTAGAGCATGCAAGTTTTACCATTTACATGTAAAAGACACTGGAGACAAAAAGTATACTATAACTTGCTTCTTAATGAGGAATGCTGCCAGAGGCATTCCTTGATGAAATAATCACATTTCTTACAGCACCTGGAAACAGTGAAGTTGAACTGTACATCCCACAAAATTTTAAAGTTATACTATAATTTGCAGATTTTACATAGCTTTACTTTTAGGCAGTGCTGGGGTACAGAATACTTATGGCAAATAAGCACCTGGAAAAATTAAATTAAACCCTTATATTTTTCATCTAAGCAAGATGAAAAACACTTTTTAATTATCTGTCTCACTGTCATAATAAGGCTGCTGTTCTACTATGACCAAAGGTCTAAGAAAATAGCTCAGAAAAATTCTATAGGGTAGCTGAAAGAATAGGAAAACTGTGAACAGCAGAACTTCCCTCTGCACGCTAATATCACAAATTAGCATTCTTGCTATTAATGGGCTTTTTTTCTTTCTGCTACTGCCCACTTACATAGCAGCAGCAAATTTTCTAAAACACGTGCTAAGTCTTAACTAGTGAAAACAACTATGTTAAAACCATTAATAAATGATCCTCAGTAAGATAGTTCATTCACTTCTTTTAGTTTCTGCTTCAGCTCTTTGATGCATGCAGCTGTTCTGCAGCTACCTAGTCACTGTGATAGGTACTTGCTGTCCACATAATAGATGACTAAAGCATTCTTTTAGGACTGAGGCAACAACAAAGGAACTCCATGAGAACCACAAGATGAAGTTAACAAAGTAAAATCTTCAGAAGCTTGATATCTTAAATTTTTGGTATCTCTAGTCCTAAAAATATATTAAAATACTTTAACTAAACAGAAACTTGGTGAATATTTCATGGTTAAAGTTTCTTCATGAAAAGTTATTTATAGAAATGTTGCAGTTTCTCATACAGCTGTGTCTCGAACTGCATTGTGTTTCAGTAACTTACAAATGTTTTCAAACCCACATGCCTGCTTTGTCTGATCCCAAAGGTAAATATCCCAGTAACTGGGAAAGCAAGCAGTCAGAGAGCATTTCAGCAAGCTCCCTGTCAATAATATTGATGGATTTTACCCATGTTTTTTCTGTTAATATGTCTGTGTGTAACTGGGGATAGCCTCTTAGCCTGGAGCACATCAAAACCTTATGCCAGTCAAAATACAACCCCCTTACTCCATGCCCCAAATTGCCCGCTTAAAGAAATAAAGTTAACAGCAACATATTGGGAAGACAACAAACTTAATCATAAACTGAATAAATCAGATTTCACACACAGCAACTACTTATAGAGAAGTTGAAATGTAAAAACCTCTATATTTCCAATATCCAATGACAGTGTCAGTCAGTGTTCAAAATCAGCTAGAGTAAAAAAGTACAATATGCCAAAGGTTTTGGCTTTGTTCTTGTCAAACACTTATTCTTTTAAGAAACAAATGTAAAACTATCAAAGAAGAATATTCAGAAAATGTTCAAAATATCTTCCAAAGATTAAAAGCATTTCATGTAAAAATACTTTGGAAAAAATAAAGGCGACTGAGTGGGTACCTGTAAGGATGGATCCCCTAAGTTATTTTACAGCATAGCCCTGCCACGTTGTTCTAGAGAAATCTCCATCATATTCCCCTTCCTCTCTCCTGAGCTGTCATGAACAGAGAGAAGGGAAGTGGCAATGTTAAGGTTGTGAAAGTATGTATCTTGTTTTTCTTTTTTCTACAAGTTTTAATTAATGAAGCTCTCTAAAATCATATATATGAGAAGGAAAAACATTTTAACTCTAGGTGGGTCAACTGCATGTTTTAAGTTTTTACTTAAAAAAAAAAAAAATATAGATACTTGAGTGAAATGAGGAAAAACACCAGCAAAAGCCCTTTCAAAAAGTCACTTGAACAGATTTCCTGTGCTTTCCTACTGCTATTCCTTTTCTTTCCTCTCTGACATTTTCCTGAGACTTGTTTGTAATCTCTCTGCAAGCACAATGCTTGTTTTGTTTGATTATTTTATTTAATTTCTTTTGGGATCCGATGACAAAACATAAACCCCCACAAAAATGAACACACTTTTCTCTACATGTTCAATATAATTTTTACAGAGATTGATTTCTTATTTCCACTCTACTGCATCTGAATTACTTGAACACATTGCAATTCCTGGAAATAGAGTTGAGGTGATTTAAGACAGTGGTAAATTTCTATGCAATTCCACACACTTTTTTTTTGACTTGCATTCATATAGTAAGATGCAATTTCAGCTAAACTTTGCAGTAATGGATATAGACTATTTCAGAAAGTGAGTACAATTTTATTGTCTCTTTTTTCTTTTTGGTAACTGTTAATTTTTAAAATTCTCTTTAAGTAGCATTCACCTGTTCTTACAGTGTGCTTAAAAAAAAAAAAAAAAAGAACTAGAGGAACAGAGATTGCTTTTGTTAGGGTGTGTGAGTGAGGCAGCAAGAGATGGGGAATACAACTCTCAACAGAAATAATTTACTAAAATTAAGAAATCTATAAGCAAATTTTGGAAAGTACCAATAAAATGGGAAAGCCACAAAGCTCTCAAAGAGTTCAATGACATTCGAAGGAATCAGACAATTGTCATGTGATATGAGAAAATCTCAGTTACTGGTTCTTCTGGATCTGGTAGACTTACCATTCCAATATTAGCAGAATATTTTTTCTATGTTACAGAACAACAGAACTGCAGTACAGAGGACTAACTATTCAGGTGAATATGCAGAGCACTGCCCGAACTACTGTGAATATTAATCTTAGCAGCATTATGATAGATCTCCAAGAAATGAAACATACACAGTCTTTGTAGAAAAATACTTGCATTTTCCTTCATTTAACTGGTCAAACTCTCATTTTACACTTGTAGTATTTCAACTACACTGTTCTTTTTGACTGCAAAACATTTTCTCTGTTGGGTGAAAGAGCACCTGCAAGATGAAAAGCTTCCTCTAGGGAAAACTACAAAAGGTCAAGGAATAACCTGAAGTTAAGTGTCAGTCTTGGGTCAGAAAAGTGTGTATGTCTGTAAGGATATCTATACATACTAATGTGGCAACTACCAGGGCAATCTAGCAAAACAATAAGCATTCCTCTTGAACTATGATGTGTACTGCTGATTATTTTTGGCAGGAATCGTAAGGTATTAAACCCTCTATGGATAATAAATGAAAACTTTATTTTTACTTTTCCCAAGTGTCAGAAGATTGTTGCCGCAAGTATGACTGAATCACATATTCAAGTATTAACATGTAGTTAAACCTAGAGAACATAACACTGCAGTTTTCGCATGGTAAATATGTATCTTAATTTGTTATAAGTTTAATGATTTTAGAAACAGCATAAATCAACAAAATCTACTCATTAATATGACTTTGAGATATTATTACTCAGTAAAATTAGTAAATCACAAGCATATATTTTTGCTACTTCAGAATCATCTATCGATTTGAAAAGTTATAATTCTTTTTAAGATTTTATTGATTTTACTAATTTATAACTACAATTCTGTGGGGTTTATTATCTTAAAATTGCATATATTTGTTGAGAAGTTAAGCATTATGTACCTTTTTAGGTATGCATTTTCCATTTTTTTTTCTATTTAATCCTTTCAGGTTGCTTAGCCTAGAGAAGAGAATGCTCTGGGGAGACCTTAGAGCAGCCTTCCAGTACCTAAAGGGAGCCTATAAGAAAGCTGAAGAGGGACTTTTTACAGGGCATGCAGGGATAATACAAGGGGGAGCGGCTTTAAACTGACAGAGGGTAGATTTAGATTAGATATTAGGAAGAAATTCTTCACTATTAGGATGGTGAGGAACTGGAACAGGTTGCCCAGAGAAGTCATGGATGCCCCATCCCTGGAAGTGTTTAAGGCTGGTTTGGACAGGGCTTTGAGCAAGCTGGTCTAGTGGCCAGTTACAGGGGTTTTGGAACTGTATGATTATTAAGCTCCCTTCCAATCCAAGCTATTCTACGATTCCATGATGCTTATCAATCTGAAAAATTATGTTGAATCAGCAAATTATCACCTTGTGTTTCATTTCCTTTCACAGTTCATTTTGAATATGTTGAAAACCAAAGTCCCAACCAAGTGGATACCAGGTGGTATCTCTTCACTGTTAAGTTCAGCCAAACAAATTTTCCCCTCTGCTTCCCCCTCTCTCTCCCCTCAAGAGATCTGATTGTTCCTTTTGTGTCATAGAGGGTGATAATCTGATTAGCCACCAGGGAAACAAAATTAATTTTCCTCTCAGATGAGCAATAAAAACCCAATATTAATCTCCGAATTAACATTTTTTGTATTCACAGGCTCTCCACACCAATACACTATTTCTAAAAATACATTTATTTTTCAAGGAGAAGAAATTATTTTCAATTTTCCACACTTTATTCTATTACTTACTGTAAAAGCAGGATTTTCCGCAGTCCTGATTTACAGTTATTTATGCTTCTATCCATACTGTTAGCCAGAACTAAGGTCTGATAGTAGCAGCTTGCAGAATTGTGGAGGAAAGCAAATTAATTAATTAATTAATTATAAGTGAAAACCAGGAAAGCCAGTTTGTTGTGAAATTATTGCTGACAGACCAGTTGGTTGTCTGGCTTGCAGAGAACTAATCACCTTTAACCTTGCTCATAGTTCAAGGGTCAGGAAAGAAAACTGCATATTTCGCACAACTGGGATCAGCTATCTACGTAAGCATCTCCAGAGTGCCAGTTGTGAAGATGGTAGGTAGCAGTCTGAAGAAATTTTTCCTACAATTCCCAGATCTTGTAGCCGCCTTAACCATGTATTTACCCCAGTGGGTTGCAAATCTGTGACTCAAACTGACAAATGATTACGTCTAATCTTTCATTTAGTAAAGAATCTTAACACCAAGGAATCCAGATATACCATTGTGAAACAAAATAAAATAAAAGACCCAATGAAAATTCTTGAAAACATTTGTTAGAGCAACAATTAAAAAAATTTAAATAATCAAACCACCAAAAGACAAAACAAGAAAAAAACAATAGCCCAACACCAAAAACCTAAGAATCACATACTTGCTTCTGCCCCTTAATAGCTTATCACTATGGCTGGGACTTGTGTAGTAATTCAGTACGTCTGCGTCTTCTACCAGCATCCCAGTCCATGGTGGGTTGACCCCAGGCAGCAGCTAAGCATCCACAGAGCAGGCTGCTCACTTCGCCCCCTCTCCCCCCCAGCAGAATAGGGGAGAGAATAGGAAGAACAAAAGCTACAGACCCTTCAAGATAAAGATGGTTTAATAAGTGAAGCAAAGACAAAGGTAAAAACAAAACGAATGATGCAAAGACAATCACTCATCATGTCCTATAATTAGACAGATTCTCAGCCAGCCTCCATGCAATGGCTGCTTTCCCCAGGAAAACCTCCTCACACTTCTTAATGCTGACCATAATGTTCTATGGTACAGAATACCTCTTTGGTCAGTTGGGGTCAGCTGTCTTGGCTGTGTCTCCTTCCAACTTCTTACCCATTCCCAGCCTATTCATTGAAAGTGGGAAGAATGAGAAAAAGGGAAAGCCTCGATGGTGTGCAAGCACTGTCCAGCAGCAATGAAAACACTGGTGTTTACTAACAAAGTCACAAACCAAAATACAGTATCATCCTGGCTGCTATGGTGAAAATTAACTCCATCCCAGACAGACCCAGTAAGTAGTCCCTTGGATCACATGGTACAATTCATAATCATGAGTTAGGTATTTACAAGAGTCTTCACTACCCAGAATACCAGCAGCAAGAAGTGCGTTCAAACTATATTGGAGGATGACATTTTAAAAGTTGAATCTTGAAGTAGATGACTGAATAATCATGGTGCCCGATGAAAATAAAGCAACCCAAAAGAATTATTCAATAACCTTTGATGGGCTCCCATTCATTAAATACTTAGTATAATGATAACAATATTAAGTGTAAAATGTAACCCAGTGTGAACTGAGGCTACACAGGCTTCACTGCTGCGCCTTTTGAACAGAATTGTTTGAATGCCTCTCACCTCACCTGACTGACAAACTTAGAAAAAAGGGCACTCTTTCATTGGTAGTATGACTTCCCTAAGTTTGATGAGTCTTCTATCCTTAACTTCCCACTTTCTGGACAAGTACCCTTAATCACTAAGCTACTATATTAGTAGTTCAACACATTGCAACGCTGCCTTCTTCAGTGGTTTTTCTAGATGCCCAAACTCAACGCGCATCACTATTGACATGATCCATCTACAAATAGGAAGTACTGATTCCTATAACCTGAAAGCCTATGGACATTAAATGAACCTGTCTTTCTGAAGCATTTCTTTTCAATTGCAAAACCACCATATTCAAATAAGGAGGTTTTTATTTTGGATGAGAAATCTCAACCACTATTTCATAAAAATGCTACGACATAATTTTGATAAAAATAAGAAATAAAACAACTTCCATGCTCTCAGGAACTTTGGCAGTAGCTCACCTCATCTCAAATCTCACAGAATCAGCCCCTCCTCTTACCCATTTATCTAACTCCACTCCGATTATAATATCAGGTTGCAGTACTAGAAAAGTCCCTTTGCAGACCTATCTCCTGGCCCATTCAGATCTCTCTTCCTTCTGGAGCTTCTTTCAGCCGTACTGCTTACAGTTGTTCCAGGAAGTTTTGTTTAATGCTTCTACTGGATTCTCATGTACAGGGCAAAGAGCATTGCTATGCATTTCTCTGTCATTCCTCACCACTGCAGCATACCTGTGTTACATCAACAGTTCAGGAGCACTTCTTGGAAACTTAAAAACAATCTTTAAGTGATATAACTTGGCTTTTTGTGGGGAGTAACTTTCAGGAAATTTAGAGTTTTGTATGTGCAATAACAATACAAGCATCAGAAGGGCAATTCACCAATACAGAACAGACCTGACTCTGTGCTTTACTGAGACTGTCTGTAATTATTCTAGAGGTTCAGCTTGATGTTATTAATCAACACCAAAAAATGGACCAAAAGATCATGCAGCTGCACTTTATCTTGACCTAGAGAGATAACTTCCAAGTAATAAAAGCAAGTTGCGTTCCTTTGCCCATGTAATTTCTGCCTTGCTGATAAGACTGTCAAAGCCCATGTCATTTATGGTTGCTACAGATGCTATTCTGAGACACAGTTGTCAATGAATAGACTGATAACTCCCAATAAACAGGCAACAGGGGGTAACAATTTTTATCTATACTGCCTTGCACTGCAGACAGAAAAAGCATTGCACATAGAGTGAATGTGAACTGGCTTTATCCCCATACAGTCAATCTGATAAATGAAATAAACCAGTTAAAAATTAACCACTATTAACTTTTTTTTTTTTTCCCAGGTCAGATCAAACATTGGGGTAAACTCTGTTTCACAACTGCATGAAATAACTGGAAGAGTCAAAGAGAAGAAAAAAAACCAAAACACAAGTATATTATTGACTGCTGCTTTTCTTTAAGTCAGTGAGAATGGGAAGCACTCACTAAATTCAAATGAAATTCAATAAAATTTTCATAATCATAAGGCTAGGTATGACTCCTTAGAAAAAGCCTTGAAGCTCATAAACCATACTTAAGCCATCCATTACCAAGTCAGCATGCGTCACTACAGCAGAGGTAGTGGCCTATCAAGGCTATGTGGTACAGAATTGTTGGAAGTGATGTATAGGAGAAGGATGGAAATCCAGCCAGCAATTTCTGGCTCTTGTCTGCTCTGACAGGTAATATAGAGTAACTATTGATACGTGGGGTTTTTTTTATTTCAGGTTTGGCTGCAAGCATCTAAGCACTGATAATGCAGTATTTAGAAGAAGAAAGTAGTTCCCTATTTTATTTTTTTTCCCAAAAGAAGTCCTGCCATCTTAATTCTATAAAGAAATGTAAAAAACATTTTAGTAATTTTCCTTTTATGCAAATAAAATTCACTGGAAGACCTCGGTGCATTTCTTGAACATTACCATGAAAATGAAAGCACTAGCAATAGTCAGCATATTGTGCTGGGACTGGTCACCGTAATTCCTTTCTTCACTCTCAAGATTCCTCTAAACTGAACGTCACCAGATTTAAAACCTATGCAGAAACTGCAACTGCATTCCACAGCATGCTGTGGCAAGGGGCCTTTTTGGTGTGTCACTGCAATCCACACACACACTGGTTTTCCCATGAAAACCAAGACACAGATGTGTGCCTTAATCTCCTCCCAGCCTGAAGCTGAGATCTTCGTTTTCTCTTCTTTCTCTTGTATGTGGCTATGGTCTTATTAGCTAAAAGATTTCTTTACTATAGCTATTTATTATCTATCTATAGCCTTATAAACTCTGGGAGTACCAGCTAGGGCTTTGGATGTGTCTTGCAATATGTGCACTCTGTCTTGAAGACAGGAAGTGCATCTTAGTCCTACGGATACCATCAAAAAGAGCCAGTGTTTAAGTGCATTTCTTGCTTCCTAATAAACTTAGAGAACGTCTAATAAATAGCATCTTAAAATCACTTAAAGAATGAGATGAAATTTAATGTAACAAACACCTCTGCTTTCTTGATTTCTCCCATTCTTGTGACAGCATTTGGAAACAGTTTAACATCGTATGCTATTGTTATTACTATGTATACTTCTGTAACACTTGATAGTTCTTAACATGAAACAGGAGCCCTGTGCAGTGCACCACAGCCCACAATAATAATGTGTATTTGTACATAAATATAAATAGAGCAAAAGTTAAATCGTTGCACCATTTCACTAAATAAAATAAAACGTGTTCCTTTATACATTTCCCAACAGGAATCTCCATGTTCTCACACAAGTGCACATTTAGAAATAGGTAACAAAACATTAATTAGATTTTCTATTTTTCAGTACATGAAGGGATAAGACTTGAAAAAGTTGAGTCTCCTTCAACTGTACTGAAGGCAATGGGAATCAAAGTTTTTAAATACCTGAGCAGGATCATGACACTCATCTCACATATTCTAATTTTGAAGTGCTGTCTTTACAGTAGGTTAAATCAGATTCTTTACTAAACTAATTCAATCCCTGTTCCTGCAATGCTCAGAAGGTGAGAATTTTATTACCATTTAAATTACCACCACAGCAGGTACCTCTTTTAGGAGCACCTGCAATCCCTGTGGATCAGATGCTATACCGAAGGCATAACCCATAAAGACTGTACCTATGCACAAACACATATCTATATAAACATATATGTATTACATATAAATATATATAAAAAGACTATTCAATTTATTTTCAACCCCTGAAAGACTGATTGTGATCATCCAAAGGACAGTAGCATCATAAAAAAGGTAATGCATGTTCTTCATATTTTCACCATTCATTCTTAAATAGGAAAGGCCTTTTAATTTTTAATTTGCTTTCTACTGAATTTTCATGGCAAGCAGCCCAGTATACAGGAAAACAAAAGATCATATGATAAAAGTGATAAAGCTTCCGTTCTGGCAAAAGCAGTTGCACTCCACTGAACAGAACAGAGATAACCAACCAGCATTTTGCATTTTTGCTTTATTTTATGCTTTGAAATACTTATTTTATCTAAGGGATGTAAAAACTATAATGATGAAGACTTAACTTTGGAAGAGTACATCTGTGTCAAATGCATATCTTACAGTCACAGTAAGAGTGCAGAAACTATAACAAATGCTAACAGCCGAAATCAAGCTTTTAATAATCACACATATGACAAACCTGACTATAGCACAGTAAAAAGAGCAAACCCATATGAAGCAAGGCTAGAAACAGAACAGTATGGACACAGGACACTGTACACTATTAAAAGAATCAAAGTGGAATGACTTACCACTTCTTCATGGGTAGCACTTTCTACATTTATACCATTAACCTAAAAACAGATACGATAGGGAGAAAATGATTTGCAATGTGGAAGTTAGTTAATGAAATAAACATAAAGGCAAGTATGAAACAAATGTCTGTGGAAAAAGTGAATGTTTACTGACCTGTATTATTGCATCTCCTATAAATAACATTCCTGTTTGGTCAGCTGTGGGATTACAGAAGAAGTACATTTTAATTGAAAGTAGTAGAGAAAAATATGCTATATTGTCTTCCAGCAATTGGTTTAGCATGCTGTTTGTAACCTTCATTTGCAAATGATTTGGTTGTGAAGATACCAACGGCATAGCAATCAGTATTCATCCTACACAGGTAATAGATTCTTAGCAATTTTAAACAAATTGAGAGTTACTTTCCAAGCACAAATAACTTATTTAATATGGAATACAAATGTCATTTCTCACTAATGAAGGATTTCACCAAATTATGTGGAAAGTGTGATTCACACTTTTCATTATTCTTTCACAAAAAGGAAATAACAATTTCTGAAACTACTTAGCAGTTCCTTTCCCCCTGAACAAATTTACAGGGACCGGTATAATTAAAGAGGTTGTGCGTAGAATTTAATGCAACTCTTCAACATGAAGTTAGAGTTAGCTTTGTTCCTGAGAATAACAAAATACATTATTCCAGTCTGTAATTACTATGCTTCCTGCCTTACAGACTTATTGGAAATAAAGTAATGAAGCTGCAAACAGTTCTGTGCAGATACAAGCAATGACATTTTTGAGGTGATTTTTATAATTTGTCAATTCTTCACTTTTCAGGGAATTTGAGGATGTTTATCTCTTAGAATGCATTTCTTAATTGAAAGTAAGCCTCTGACCCTGTTAAGACTGATATAATTAAATAAGGCATATTAGTCTTATATATGATCTTACACAGTCACAGCTTGAGGCTTTGAAGAATGAAATAAATGTTAACAGTATTGAGAGATGGAAATTGAGGTAAAAAATAAAGAAAAAACTTCATAGACTATTCTTACCATTTCTGCAATATAGCTGTAGCCACTACAAATGTACCTTTGGTACAAAATACCTTTTTCATATAAAATTTACCTTTCTAATAGATTTAGCACCACTCCTTTCGCAGATAAAAGACAACAGTTCATTAGTCATATTTTTACAAGTACTTAGGAAATATTTCACTATTTATTTTAAATACCACCCTAGAAGTTGCATTGAAGATCTTTACCCATTTCTTATGCTGCTTTGTATTGAAAAATATGCACACAATTTATAATGGCTGGTAAAGAAAAGAGACACCTATGTACAGAAATGCAACTGAATTAAAGCAGTTGAAAAGCATCACAAAGCAATGGGAAGTAGCCTATATTGGGTACATACACAGCTAGAGGTGCTGAACATTAGCTTGGGCATGTCAATACTAAACTTCTGTTCAAGATGTTAGTAATACATATACCATTAGTGAAAAACATAATAATTTTTAATTCAATGTTTATGCTAGGGCCATTGGGCTCTTTTAGGAAAGTGGAAGCATACTTTAACTGAGGATAGAATGAAAAGGGTGTGTTTGAAATTTCAGTTGTGGGAAAGTATAAAAGGATAAAGTCAAAGGGTGCATGCCTTGCTTACTGTGAGTGATTGGCTCAGAACTGAGTGGAGAAATTTTGAGTATGTCTGCTTACAAGTAATGCAACAGACCCTGCAACTTGAATCAATGCAGAGCCTGGAAATAAACTGAATGAGGTTTAACACATGGAGAGTGGGTTCTCAAACTGCTTCAGGAGGACACCCCTAATTTGCAAATCCTGGGCTGTTATTCTGTCTGTGTGTGGGTTGCAGTAGGACTCACACTCCAACTTCACTTACTCCAACAATCTGCAGCAAGGCAGATGTGTTTATTTATCCTTCAAGTATTTATAGATCAAGTACCAGACAGTTGATCCACAGATGCGATGAGGATGGCACACATGGACTGCAGGTAGCGTTATTTTCCTGAGGCCCTGTCTTATTAACTCTTCTGGGAGGCCAAAGCAGCTGTTGTCATTGGAAAGATCAGTTGGAAAGAACAATATTGCAAAAAGAAGCACCACAAAAGAAAAAGGGGTGGGGATGCAAGAGATGTGTTTGGAAAGAATTTCTGTAGGAGGTGAAAACAGAAAAATGTAGGGCTGGTGAGAAAGGAAAGCGTACTGAGCCAGAATGTGTTTGGGTGAAAGATGAGATTCTGATGGAAGAGAGAGTGTCATGAAGATTTGTATGCAGGTAGGTATCACCTTGCTCCTGAATGTTCAGCTATCCATGACCCACTGCATAATGACACAACTGCACAGCTGCCTAACCTTGTCTAAATCTGCTGAGAAAACTGCTTGGTTCTTACAGAAGTTATAATAAAATACATAGACTGGTACCCATGCAAAACAGGAAAGGAAAAATTCCAGACACAGGTAAAATTCTTGAGATGGGGCTAGTTAGCAGGTCAAGACTTGAAGAGGAAAAGCACTGACATGACAAGGTGTAAAATCTCAAGGAAGAAAACCAGGGAGCTGGAGGATGGTAACTCAGCAGCACTGAAGACAAATCTCTTCCAGGGGCAATAGAGGCTGAACCTTTCCCACCTGACTGTTGACTGTCAAGTCAGTAAGGACTCATTGGTCATTCCACAGGGATGATGAGTACTGCAATATCCCCAGCTACCTACTGTGTGTGTTAGCCAATAAATTTTATAGCTTAAAAGCACAAAGCAATTATTTCCTACTTGCAAAGTCTCTACACACAATCAGAGCTGTCCAGATAAGTTAATGAGAGAAGCAGCATTATATGGTCAGTGCCAAATGTTCTGTGAACTGAAACAAAACACAGAAAATGGGGACAATCATGGCATTTGCTCCAAAAGTACATTATACTGCAAACTAACCAAATAATGTAGACACCTCCATAGCTGCTGCCATCACAGCCAGTGACGGTACTCTGGCAAACTATGTTTGCATGCCTGTAATGAAACACTTTGGTTTTAGCCAACTGTCTAATTTAAAATCAATGATGATTTTAAAGAAAAATATTTTTCACAAAACAAATTTATAGAGGACATGTCACTATGATGCAGAAGTTACATTAAAGTTTATTATATTGCATATTAGAAATAAATTGATTGGAAAAACTCCTCCAAAAGAGACAAAGAGGCAGTCGTCTTGTTTCTCTAAGGCATATTTTAAATCTGAAGACATCTACTAATGTTTTCCTTAAGTCATATATTCTCTACATGACAAAAATATTAAGTAAAAGGTTCCACGCTATGTGGGACTTTTTTCTCCCACTGGTAACGTTCTCATATACAATGGTGTCTATGAAAGGCTGTTCCACAATTATCAGTCACTGTGTAAACTGAATCGGTACTAAAAACAAAACACTCAAGAAAGAGCTTTGGAATACTAAGAAGCATATAACCTTATTCATAGAAACAGTAAATATAACTTCTTTAGAATCCAGTATGCGTCTTGAAGCTTTACTTGAAATAGTATTTTAGTAACAGTGAATTGAACATGGCAAAAAAAAAGCTTGAAAAGAAAATAAGCACAAAGTAGTAATAAGCAGAAATGTACCAGGCTGTAAAAGAAAATGAAGTGCATGCTACACCAATTAGTGCTACATCACTTTTTCTCTGTATCTTAATTATCTTTAAAAAGGTTTAATATTGATTAAATGCTGCACATTCACAAATAATACCGAAGTAGGATGAAACCATCAGGGAAACCCGAAGGTGCTTATTTTGAAGAAATGAGTCTGTAAGTAATACGGCATCCTTATATTTTTCAAGATTAATCACAATACATATTTTCACTCAATTTTTGTTGAATTCCTGAAGCACACAAGAAACATACCAGGTACTATGTCCTCTGACACTATTAGTGATGCACAAAAACATGTTGCTTAAATTACACAATGAGCTGCACTGGCTTCAGGGACCTCTCAATTCATAAACTTCAGTTTAAACATATGCATTTCAGTGCATAAAAAAAAAAAATCTAAAAGGCTAGTTAAGAAACTAGATTGAATAAATAGAGAATGCAAGAGACTTCTCAAAGTCATCCAGACATATTTTTCCTTCTTCTCACATTAATTGGACATAACTACAGTCATGACTGTAAAGATAGACCTGCTCCAACTTGCTCTATGTATCTAAGGCAGTTTGATAGTTTTAATTTATGTTTTAAACACAACTATATGAACCCAAACATTGAAAAATACCTCCTACAGGGGAGAACTCCTCACACTCTTCCACTGCTATAGCATGGGGTCCCTCCCACAGCAGACAGGTCTCCATGGACTTCTCCAACATGAGTCCTGCCCATGGGCTGCAGTCCTTCATGAACTGCTCCAGTGTGGGCCCCTTCCACAGGGTGCAGACCTTCAGGAACAGGCTGCTCCAGCGTGGGTCCCCCACGGGGTCACAAGCCCCACAGCAAACCTGCTCCAGCGCGGGCTCCTCTCTCCATTGGGCCACAGGTCCTGCCAGGAGCCTGCTCCAGTGTGGAAGACTCACAGGATCACAGACTCCTCCAGGCACGCCCGTGCTCTGCCGTGGACCCCCATGGGCTGCAGGGGCATAGCCTGCCTCACCATGGTCTGCATCACACGCTGCAGGGGAATCTCTGCTCCGGTGCCTGGAGCAGCTCCTCCCCTCCTGCTTCACTGACTTTAGTGTCTGCAAGGCTGTTTCTTTCACATATTCTCACTCCTTTCTCTGGCTGCAATTGCTGTTGCACAGTAACTTATTCCCCTTCTTAAATTATACCAGATGCACTACCACTGTCACTTGATGGGCTTGGGCTTGGCCTTGGCCAGCAGTGGGTCTGTCTTGGAGCTGGCTGTCATTGGCTCTGTCGGATACGGGGGAAGCTTCTAGCACCTTCTCACAGAAGCCAAACCTGTAGCTTCCATGCTACCAATACCTTGCCACAGAAACACAATATAGGCAGGGAGCACAAGTTTGGAGAGATAATAATAGGCATTATGTGAATTAATGAGTAGGATATCCAGCGGTGCTACAGAAATTGCCACTGATCCTCCTGATTATGAATGCCATAATGGCAGAATGAATCTCCTGCTGAGCCAAAGAAGATCAGTGAATAAAAGCGCTACTCTGGGAATAGGTTATGGGACTGCTGAAAAGCTGAGGCCATCCTGCAGAAAAGTATTTTAGCTGGCACTTTGCACAGCTGCATAGAATACAGCATTGTATCTGCAAAGTTAACACAAGATAAATATGGGTTAGACTGGGAAGTCAGAACTGTTTTCTCTTCAGCTTGGACTACACAAAGAATAACATGAACTATAATAGTGCACAGGCACCAGAAGAATCACCAAGGAAAGACTCTTTTATCCAAGCATCTGAGTGAGAACTGGACATCGTACTCCTTACAGTTTGGACATCGCAACACATGCCTGGAACTGATACCAAGAATTGTCTAGGACAATGTGCAAGCTAGCAACGTGTTCTATCCGCTGCACCAGATAGGATCCTGTAGACAACATAATGCTGTGTTTTTCTTGTAACACTGGAATGATTTGTTAAATTCATGGGCAGGGATCCTATCTGGAAAATCTGACGTGTGCAAGAGATGGGGATAAGACCAAACAGGTACATTGATCAAAAGGCAACTCCTTTTGCCACTGAGAAGTGCTAATAGGAGAGAATTTGGGAAACCATGATTTATAGCAAGATATTGGCACTCCTGTGTTCAAAAATGAATATTATTATTTTGTTCCATATTAAAAACATGCAGTTATTAGGATGGGAGAACTCGGGGAAGGGAGAATACAAAAAAATCTAAACCCTTTAAAGAAATAAACACAATTAACTAAATGTGATTTCTTGCTGCTCTGTGACACAGGAACGGTATTCATAGCAAAGACTAAGCATCATGAGAGGCAAAGAACCATAGATTGGGAGCAGACAGATTTTCTTAGAAGTTTTGAGTAAAAGTTGACAGGGAAATTAAGAAGAATCATCCCCCAAAATTACACGTGAATAGCAGAATCCCAGCTGGAAAAAAGGTAATCAACTCAGATTCCACTGAAAAAAACCTTGAAGTGATGGACATTTCTAACCATATATATACTTCTCATTTTTAGTGTCATATCTAGTATTGTGCTGAAATGAAACATGATTTTCCCTGTTCCATTACTGTTGTCTTTTTTTCTTCTCCTGCACTTTATCTATCTGTATCTGTTTATCTTTGTGATTTCCTCTCTCTCTTTCTCTCCATTAATTTTCAGTGTTAGTGTCCCTTAAGGGCAGTTCTCTCACCCCATTCTGAACTCTATTCTCAAATGATCAGCAAGTGTATAATTATATCTGGAATTATGACCATCTTATGGAGATTTTACAGTTAGTAGTAAAGGACACTGAAAACATGAGACATGAATTGCTATAACTTCAACCTTTTTTCAGATGAAATATTTTAATTCTAAAAGAGTTGGAAAATATTGAAAAGGAAAATTGTAGCTCAGATAGATTAGCTTGTAAATGGTGCAGCAGAGAGAGCCCACAGGAATGGCTAACATGATAAATTCATACCAGAGAAAAATACTTCCAGTTTTACATTCAGTTCTTCACTTGATTTTACCTGTATAGAAAAATTCTCAAAGTAAGGAAACAAAATTTGAACATCAATAGTGTTTAGTACTTTAAAGTTTTGCCTTTTTAAGAAAAATCATGACAACTAAGATGTGACTATAAGGAAAGCAAAGCCTTTTTTTCTTTTTAATGTATTGTCTGAAAATTTGAAAGTGACACATTATTACTGTCATTCATTACCTGGGATACTTGCCTAAGCATAGCTATAAGTCCCTTGAGTTTGAAAACAAAAGTAAAAATACTTATGCATCTTACGTGGACGAATTCAGAAATAGGTAGCAATAATTAAGCAGCAAAAGCAATAGTTATGACTATGAGCAAGTTGAATTTTATAAAAAAAAAAACCAACTTCTACTAGCCACGCATAGCTAACACTCCATTAAGAGTCAGTGAAAAGCTATTTAAAATTGCAAAAATACATTTTTTCTAGGAATACGGTCAGTAGCGTTAGAAGCTCTAGGTAACCTATGTGTATAATCAATCTAAACTTGAAAACATGATAATGACCATGAGGATGATAAGAGGGCTGAAGCACCTCCCGTATGAAGACAGGCTGAGAAAGTTGGGGCTGTTCAGCCTGGAGAAGAGAAGGCTGCGTGGAAACCTCATAGCAGCCTTCCAGTGTCTTAAGGGGGCCTACAAGCATGCCGGAGAGAGACTTTTCATCAGAGACTGTAGTGATAGGACAGGGGGCAATGGGTTCAAACTTAAACAGGGGAAGTTCAGGTTAGATATAAGGAAGAAGTTCTTTACCGTAAGGGTGGTGAGGCACTGGAACAGGTTGCCCAAAGAAATGGTAAATGTTCCATCCCTGGCAGTGTTCAAGGCCAGGTTGGGCAGAGCCTTGGGCGACATGGTCTGGGGTAAGGCGCCCTGCCCATGGCAGAAGGTTTGGAACTAGATGATCTTAAGGTCTTTTCCAACCCTAACCATCATGTATTTTCAGAATTATTACAATATTTTTCAGATAAAAATAGTCACATGCATTTCAAAATTAATTCATTACTAGGTGAATGAATTGACAAAGGAATGCAGCACAATGTAAAGGAAGATGAATCTGATCACACAATTTGCAGTATTCTAAGGCATAAGGTTAGCTCTAAGACATATGATTAATATCACATGTAAAAGGCTTTCTGAGCTGAATAACATCATATTAAGTTAGACAAGTTATGAATAAGTAACATTATCTGAGGAAATAAATTATAATCTGGCATCTTCGATCTTTTTTTCCTAAATTATGAAACTAAGTTTCCATTAAATTATGTTCTAGTATGCCAAAAAGTTTTAAATGTTGTAGAGATGATACCTGGAAAACAAACTTGGAGACTAAGGTTGGATGCCAAATGTAGCAGAAATACATGCTTTAAATGAATTACAAGAAAAAAAAGAGATGTAGTTCCTAAAATAGCCTTAAAAGTCTCTAGTTCAGAAACCAGTAAGGGAAAGATAAGAACAGTGGAAAGACCAAAAATAGAACTTTTCTGAAATTGCCAAAGGATGTTATTAAACTTCTCATATTATTCCATGTGACACTATCTTCAAGCAGAAGGGTTGTTACATTTCTCTTTCTATCAAATACTCTGTACTACTCTTGACTGCGTTAGCCCTAAAATCAGCTGGATAAGTTTTACTCTGATTTTAATTAGTATCTTTCACTGCAATGGGAATATCTGTTACAGTTAAATGATGTTTTCTGTCTAGCTGCTTGCTTCTTCAGTTTCTGTACCAGTTTCTGTGGTAAAAGCAAGCTCCAAATCCAAAGTCCAAAACACCATCCATCCTCAAAGGGACTTCAGGCAGTTCTCTCCTGAACATATTATCTGAATGAAAACATACTATACAGTTGTTTAATTTCTTCTCACGGAATAATTATCATTAACCTTTTTCTTCAACCTGGACTGTAGTGGCAACAAATTCAAATAGCAAATTTTAGTAATATTTCATTAGATTTCTGCAGTTCATAAGGGAACTACATTGTCAATCAGAGGGAGGGGAATGGAAGAAGGAACAGAAACTCTACACATCAATGGCATCCTATGACTACAGTTGATTCACTCAACTGCCACCTGAACAGATGACAACTCTAGAACAGATGACAACTGAAAAAAATATAATGTATTTTTCATACCTTTCTCTATTTAGTCTAGAATGTAAGAATGATAACCATAATATTAGAGGTCCACTGAAATTACAAATAATGTTTTTCAAATTTTATATCTACCTTTTTGTTTCATAAACTGCAAAATGCACCTTCTGAAGAAAATATTCATCGTAAAACCCTACAGAACAGACATTTTATATTTTGACATAGCTGTTGGGCAAAACTAATTATCTTTGACTGAAAGTTGATCATCTTCACATGCATGGAGAAGAATTTGACCATTAATATACTCTTTGAATGCAATTTTTAATACACTTAACAGAAAAGCATTTTTCAGTATCAGGAACCTAATGCATATATTTCTAGACAGAAACACATGCATACCTATGTATACATATATAAAGCCTCATTTTAGGAAAGTACTTAAGCAATTGCTTAATTCTAGAGCTGTTTCTGGTTTTTAGCCAAACCAAAGGAATGAAATCAAATTTCAAACTGACCTAAAATGGGAATGCTTTGATTTTCTCTGTAAAAATGAGTTCTGGATTCATCAAGCTCTTCAATCCTATTTAAAAAATTAACATAAATCCCACAATAAAACAAAACTGCTAAGCAAAACTTTAAAATTTCATCCCAAATTGTCTTCTGTCCAGTAATTATTTATGAAAAATTTATTTCATTGTAACAATGAAAATATTACCATCTTAAAAAACATTTACTATCTGATTTTAAGTATATGCCTGTTCAGTTAAATAAACACCTAAAAATTAACTCTTTGCATCCTTCTACCCAAAGAATTAATTTAGGTCAATAATTTAAGTGTCTTGCTTTAGCATTTAACCCTCAAAACAAATCCCAGTAGTATAAATCATCCTAGAACCTCACCTCAAGAGTTCATCTACCTACATACTTCTCACTAAATATACAATGAATGCTATTGGACCTCAAGTATGTTCTTAACTATTAGGTTGAATAAAAACTCATTGCTGAATCAGAGATCGAAATAACTTCCTTTTACTTGCTGATTGATATTTAACAGCTCATTAAGATGTCCTTTCTATTTACAAGTATTGCTTTTAATGGCCTGCCTAGTCTCGAGAAGGCAACAACAAAAAAAGAAATCCAATATGCTAAGAATGTTCTTCTATGACTTCTGAAAATAAATTCAGAACAGAAGGCATTGGTCCAAGAGAGAGAGCAGTGAGTAGATTCTATCTTCAGATACCATTGGCTTTCCAGTAATAAATAACACTGTCAAGAATAATTTTTAAAAATATATAAAATATGAATAATCCTAAAAGAATACTGAAGAAATTTGTAAATGATACTAGGAAACACATGTACAAATATTAAATACCATCCAGCTATAAATATCTATGTTGAAATAAGACCTTTCTTATGTTCAAAGATGGCCTTGTGTTCAGTCTTCACCTTCATTAACATAAGGCTTAATGCAAATTCGTGATCTATTCTGACTCCCTTTTAAAAGCAAATACCTCCATTTGGGCTTAACTCATCCTTAATCTTGACCTTGCTGGCTCAGTGGAATGAATCTCCAAGGCTGATGAAGCCAAGGCAGCTGTAGGGATGAAGAACATCAGCTATGAATTAGACCATGCTATGCAGGTTGATTGTAATCTCACATCATGTCCACCGACTTGTTCAGACGAGGCTCGGTTACCCTAGTTGTACCACCCTTGAGGATAACTGGAGTCAACACATTAAAAATATCTATAGCGGAAGTATCACATATGCTTCCATACTAAACAATCTTCGCTTGGCATCTAAGTGTAAATGAAACTGTTAAAAGCCTCATCAAACTGACACCATGTCCTCCAAACAGATGGTCCTGAATGCAGGCAGCGAGGATGTGATATTTGGACACAGCTGCATTTGCAGAGCACATTGTTTTAAGCCAAGAATGTTTCAGTGGCTGACTGTCCAAAGCTCATTCCAACCCTGCCAGGGTATACAGCATCCCCCACCAGAAAGGACTAAAGATAAAATAGAGGCTTGTTCAATACAGCAGAATGTGAGTTATAAGTACCTTTTACCACAAAGGGTGGGAAAAAGCTTTCAATTTAAGGTCTTATTGAATTTTAGCTCTTAAATTTTTTTTTTTGAAACTGGCAAAATGCAAACCATACCTATTCCACTCAGTTTTATTTAATTTTACTTCAGTATTTTCATCAAGTGAGCTGAACCCACTGTACTGTTTCATTGTTGCTGCTTGTCTGACTCCACATGTTATACGAGATGAGCAGAGCTCACAGCAGTAGCCAGATTACTGCAGCATGTCTCATGAAAATGGAAAGTTGCATCAAGGTGACACAACGTGACTGCTAACTTGATAATTCTGCAACACAGATCAGAAATGTGATTGCTTGATGTTTATACAATTAAAATTTCCAATTGTCCATCACTTGAATGTATGACAAGGTCAGATTTCAATGTCCATTTGTTTTTACAGCCCCCACCCTTTAAGTTCCACAAGTTCATAAAGACACTTTTGTAGTTAAAAATGGGAGTAACAGATCTGAGAAAGACGTAAACACATGAAAGCTCATTTACTCATATATTGTGTCTAAGGATTCTTTCTATTTAGTGGATCTGACAAAATTTCTTACAAATTCATTGTACGAGTAAACCTGACCTGATGCCTTTCAAAGTTTCGAATATTCAGTTACGCATCTCTGAGAATAGGACTCTACATCTATTTGACCATAAACCTTCTGCAGCTTTCACCACAAATAAATTCTTAATACTAATCCTAACACATACATAAAAATAACACACACCTAGAAGCTCTTAGCAAATCACCAACTCTTGTACAGTGTTTGTAAAAATATTGTACAATAGAGCACAATGTACTCTATCTTAATCCAGTTTCAAAGTAAAATACAGGAAACGCAATACTGTATTAAATTATATTTAAAAACCCCAAACCCTAAAGAAAGCATGAATCAGTTTTAGAAAGTGTTACTGAAATGCTCCAACATCAATACTATCTTTTCATCATCTGGGAGATTACAAATCGTGTTGCTAATATGCTGCATTAACTGGATGATTTCATACATGGGTAAGAGAAAAAAAATCCTTGTTTTGGAAGTGAAGTAATAACCAATAGGATTAAAATTATTCTGTAGCTAATTTTATGACATTACTTCTGATTTTGTAAATGTGTTTGTATTTACTTGTTCTCATTCTGTCTGGCACAGTCCCTCAGAAACTAACTTTACCAAAAGCTTTGGTGGTATGAAAAAAATGTAACCTTTTTTAGAATGGAAGACAGAATCCACAGAAAATACGTAAAAGGCCTAAACTCAGTGATGAGTCATTGGCACTAGCAAAACTTGCTCTTACTTAATACTGCTCAGGAAAAACTCAAGACATTCTTCCTGTGATTTGTAACACATTGCACATTAGTCTCCAGCACTGAATGATCACTTAATCTTGTCTTTCAGAAATGCAAAGTTATGCTCTTGAACTGAGTTTCTACATATGTTTCAGTGAACTCATTCAAGGAAAGTCTTATTGAATAGAGTGAACTAGGATAACTTAATTTGGAAGTTATAAACACAGCGATCACAGCCAAGAGGTCTCTAAGCCAGTTAAAACTCTAAGAGTAGTATTACCGCTGTGCTACAGAAGTGCTTATGTTGAATAACAAAATAAAATCCAATTGAAATATTAATCCTGTCCCAACAACTGAAGTGCAAATGCCTTCAGCTGCTGCTTAAGGTCAATACCAACAAAATCACTTCTCCTATATTTGAAAAATTCAAAGAACAAAAAGTTAGCTGACTACATTATTTAGGATAGCACAAAGGTTATGCAGATATAAAAAAGAAGCAACTCCTTTTTGTACTTCTAGCTTTAGAACTATAAAATAGTACTGTATCCTAACAAAGTAAGGGTGCCAACGTTATCTTGCAGAGTTTTTATATAACAGGCACTACATTTCACAAAATTATCATGAGTTATCAGACTTTTAGGAAATCAGTACTTTAGTCAGTAAGGAGACTTCTAAAATCCCTCACAGTAAAATTGCTGACAAGAAATCACTTCTTATCAGGTAACTGATGTATTTTCAAATGTTATTGCATGATACAACTTCTACTTTTTAAAATTCAGTGTATTTGCTTGAAGCAGCAACTAATTTTACTGCTTAACTCAAAGCCACCATTGAAGCTAGCCAATCAGTTTCACTGTTATAAGTACCTTGTATAGTGAAAGTCCAATGAAATCACCATTGAAAATTGGTGATTTATTCACACTAGGAAAACACAGAATTTCAGTCCAAAATTTGGTTTGAGACAAATTTGCATGAGTCTCATCTCTCCCTCATGCTTAACATCTCCTCTCATTATATACAACATAAATATTTTCCCAGATGTATAAAACATTTATAGAAGTGGGGAGAAAGAACGCATATATTTTTAAAACACTTATTTTCCCTTAAACAATATTACCAGATTGCTTGTTCTAACATTAAAGCACTAGAATCTTAAAACAGAAATAGTCCCTCAAGTTCATCTGTGAGATAAATATGAACATACTCTCTTCATTACTATTATTTACTAATTAAATATGATAATATTGAAGTAATTACATTTCAAGCAAAATAAGGACCCCCTGAAGAAAATGCAGAGAAGAAAACCAAGCACAGTCTGTGAGCTAGTAAAGCATGAGGCTGAATGTTGTGCCAAGCAAACGTGCTTAATCTCCACTGCAGCAAATCAGGAAGAGAGGCTGATGAGTTCAGAAGATTGTGTCAGTGGCTCTAAATTGTTTAAGGAGCAGGACCTGAACTGAGGGTCACAAAGCAGTGCTCTGTCTTTTCTTGCAGGAAAGGTTACATGAAATGGGTAGATTTATTCTACAGAAGAGAGGAAACACACAGAAGCTTATAATAGATACACACCAAATCTTCAAATATGTAAAAGAATGCCTCAGCAAAGAAAATAACAAACTAATCCCCACGTCCACATCTAACAGAGAAAAAAGTATGACTTTGTAAGCTAAGACCCTTAGTTCACATTGCAAGGCACTGCCCACCCATGTGAAACTTACTGAAGGGCCCCTTTGTTTTCCAGGGCAGCGCTCCAACTTGCCAAAATCAGTCCAAGGTCTGACACAGTCCCTGAAAGGTTCCTCTTGCTAGATAAATGTTAATGTAATACTTAACTGGGATAGACTACATGGGTTTAGATCTTGTGATATCATAACCATAATAAGCATTACAAATCACTCTCTGCTTGCAACTAGGCACAGTTAGTCATAGCACATAGCAGTGAATTACTGTGTGGGGAAAAAAAAGTCTGATTTGCATTTTTTTTATCTATCTGCTCTGTTATTAAAATTAAGCATATCAGTAGATTTCCTATGTCACAATTTTGTTTCTAAAAGTAACTTTAAATACTTTGTTTACAACACAACTGTCTTACTGCAGTAAAAAATATGTTTTCAGAAACCATTACTTACCAGTAAAATTGGAAGTATAGATCCTAAAGACTTGAAAAGATAATTGATTTTGAATTCAACACAAAGGCACGTGGACCTTTTGAACATTATTGAATAGCTTAAAGATAGCGTGAGGCTGAAAGAGTGAGCCACACGTGTTTTAATTCTCAGTTTTAAGAGAATTTAATTTTTCAAAACAATCCATATATACTACTACTGTAGTATATGTAAGTATGTAAGTAAAGTATGTAAGCAAGTATGTACTATGTAAGTAAATAACATAAATATAAGTTACCTGCTTGGTCTTTAAATATTTTTGATATGACGACAGGCACTTTGTGCTCAGCACCACCCTGTAAAAGACGCGTATTAACCATGAGATCTCAATTGACTGAAGTGAACTAGTTGTACTGAAAAATTAAAAGAAGAAATGAGAAGGGATCCATACCTTTATGCTTAAGCCCAAGCCATGAACTGGTTGTCTATGAAGTGTAACAGTTCTGTGCTTTAAAAAATTGTAGAAAAAATAAATTTAGGTGAAAACACAATATCCGAATAAGCACAGAAAATGGTTTTAAACTTTTTTTTTACTTCCAAAAAAATTCATTCTCAGAGGTAGCTTAGAATCTAAGGGATCCAGTTCTGAAGTATCATTCAACACCGATTTACAGGCACTTATTTAATTCCTTACCATAGAGAGCAGAACTTGTGTGTGAATTCTGCATGCAGACTTTTAGTATTTTTTTTTATCGCTTAAGTGATATTCTTCCTAAACAGAAGCTTTTTACATGCTTTTGCTTTGAGAAGAGCATTTTCATAGCTATCATGTATGCCCGAGATTTAGTCTCATTTTTCAATCACAAATACTGTTTTCTAATCCTTATATTCAGACCTTTACCATTTTTTGCAGCATACGCCAAGACTTTTAGTGAAAGTCTGCTTCAAATGGTTATTTTCTTGTGTTTTATATTTAAGTGCATAAAGATTAACATTTATTAAACATTTACCAATATTTTTCTACAGCAACCTATCATACGTTTACCAGTATGCTGAATTTGATATTTCATTAGTGTGTAACTCTTCATGCCTGACAACATAATAATCGCACTTCATCAGCTGACAATAATTACAGAGTTGAGCGGAATTTTTTTTGCAACATGCTGAACAGCACTGCAGAGAATGACATCTTTACAGTACTTCCTGAACATATAGAAGGGTAGATTTAGATCAGATATTAGGAAAAGGTTAATTCCTGTGAGGCTGGTGAGAATGGCACAGGTTGCCCAGAGAAGCTGTGGCTGCCCCATTCCTGTAAGTGTTCAAGGCCAGGTTGGATGAGGCTTTGAGCAACCTGATCTAGTGGGAGGTGTCTCTGCCTGTAAAAGGGGGGTTGGAACTAGATGATCTTTAACATCCCCTTCCTACCCGAACCATTCTGTGATTCTATTATTATTTATTTTTTCCTTTCCAGTATATAAGAAAATATATGTGGGATTATTCCTATATGTATATTTGCTGTTGGGTATTTTACAATTTCACTAATTCAGCTAAATATAAATTTTTATTTCAGTAGTCAAGCCCATAAATTTCAGATTATATAGTTCAGTTTTACTGAAATCTGTGCTAATTCAGATTGTTTCAAAGGTTTTCCTCATTTTGAACTGCATCAAAACTTTTGATCTAAATTATCATATGCACTGACAAAGCTCTGATCCAAACTCAATTAGAATATGACTCTACCTTTAAATTCAGTGACTCATTCCCTAGAGTCATTTTCTATGACATAAATCCCATCTGCTTATTTAATTTATGTTTCTCTTCACCTATACTTATACCTTGTAAACAAATTATCCCAATATATCCCATCACATAGGGATGATGGAATAAATATTTTGATGGCTTAGATTGCTTTAGCATTATCAAACAAGAAATACAAAACCACTACATGGATAGCTTTAGCCATTTTATGAAAGACAAGCTAGGTATTATTTATTAGCATCTTACATATTCAACTACCACTAACATGTATTTTCATATGGTTGATAGGTACATTTCAAAGTATAAAACTGATGATATAATTGAGTTTGTAGCCCTATGAAGCAATTTAATTAGATAACATTGTAATAATCATTTTTATATTTTCATAGTTCACAGCATTGCTTATTTCAGAGCTTCAAATATTCCTATGAAAGACACTTTGAAATAAGGTATTTATCATGTACCGCAACAATTCCTATGTAACAGATTTTTTTAATAAGAGCTACATTTGAAAAATGCAAAAACTTCCTTCTTTTATAGATATGTAAAAGTAAAATGCCAAAAGCTGAGTATCATCAAGTGTCATAACCAAGATCATTTACACAAGCTGATTTCAATCCTATCATTCTATATATCAATTGCCATGACTATGACTAGTGGTCATACAAGACCAAACATCACACTTCATTTTCTACAGATAGATAGATAGATTTTTTTTTGTTATTGATTTTGAATTTTAAAAAGTCGAACAGTGTACAATTCCAGGAGATTAGAAGAAAACTAACACTGGGTCAATGTTGCAAACATATAAATAGAGCCATGGATCTTCATTATATTACAATGCTTTAAGGTCAGATGATCATAAATCTGGCAGTGAACTATGCATTCCATTATGGATTAATGGCAAAACCAATTCATAAGGATTTATAGAGGAATAATTTTAAAGAGGAAAAGTTTTATGGAAAAAACCTTTTCAAATTACATGAATACTTGCTATGAAATCTAAAATCTTGATGACAGAGTACCAGCCTTGTAATAACCCTGCCAAGGCAATGATCTGACACCCTACAAAAACTTGATCAAAAATGTAAAACAATTCAAAATAATATGGTGTATTTAAAGCACATGTAAATTGGCTAACTAAAAAAAAAATAAAATAAAATGTAATTGAGATAAAGCAAATATTTAGCTTCTTGTCAGATAATGGCAGTACGTAGATTACTTAAAAAAAAATAAAAATCAGTGATCTGAAAAAAACCTCATGTACATTAATTGCAATAATGTTTTTAAGGGACAACACTCATGATAAAGGTGATGATGAACAGGACAGGTTCCAAGCATACAGGACTTCAATGTCATTTAAAGTCATCCTTGTAATAAAGAAAACAGGTGAAACAAATAGAGAAAAGCACTCTATCTGCAGAATTTGGTCTTCAAAAAAACTAAACATGAGTCATGAATAGTACAAGAAAAACCTACGTTCCTGCACAAAGCCATAGCCAAAATCACTAGTATAATCCTACATCATCAGGAGACTGCTAAGAAGGAGCAGAAAGACTATAAATTATTTCTGCATCTGGCAGTGGTCCCCACTTTAAATAATAGAGCTAGTTCTGATATACGATAATTTTGAAAATGATGCAAAGAAATTGGAGAGGTAGCAGGCAAGAGCCACAGGAATGCCAAATACCTTGAGAGATTTGTGTAGTAGTGAAACAGATTCCAGGAGTTAAATATATTTACCTTTTTCAAAACACTTTTCAGGGATGGTCAAGCATAGTTTTAAAGCATCTTCCTTGGCAGAAGACAACCAAATCTTACAGACAGATACAGTGAAAATTTCAATGACTTGAAGTGGAAAACAGACACATTCAGACAAGATTTTAAAGTTTTGCAGTATGACACACCATAACTAGATTTTTTAAGAAACTTTTTTCTAGTAGTAACATGGCTTTGAGACCTTACAGTATACAGCTATCTTTTTTTTCATCCTTACTTACAGCACAATCTGTCATATTATTTCATGAACACAACTTTAATTTAGTTCTAAACATGCTTAGGGCTTGTTTTATACTACTAAGCAGTACAATATTTAGGTACATCCACATAAATTAAACTAGTTTCCCAGCCTGCCACAAATATCCTCATTCTACAGAGCAAGAATGGAGGCACACAGAGACCCAGGGACAATTATTCTGTTCTAGTGATGTGAAATGCCTTAATGCTTTTTCTAAGTATTTGTATGAACTTTATGTGTTCAAAGTATCTTGTTGACCAACTTCAGCCTTAGCTTTGAATGTTCAGCATTTTAACACATGATAATTTCAGATTAGAAGAGATGCACCTAATGCCTCATCAACGGTGTTAATTTGGTATAATTCTAACTTTCTAATATTTGACTTTGCAACTTCATTTTAAAGGAGGAAATTAAAATTACTTTTTTTTTAGTAAAACCCACAAATTCACATGGCTCACTATACTCCTTCATTTGGACTCTTAAATTCATAATATAGATGCTAAAAAAAAAAAAAAAAAGGTAATTTAGAGAAGAAAATCTGTAGGTAATTTAGAGGTTTAGAGGAGATTCAACATTAGATACCTGTTGAATTAAGTTTCAGGTTTTATAGAGAAACATGGTAAATAGTAATTATTCTTTTTTATTTGATGTCTGCGCTCTGTTCCCTCTAACTTATCCTGTTGTCCTATTCTCTTTTCATGACCTTTATTTAATATTGTTCTTCCTGATCTCGTAACTCAAAATTCAGGAAGATATTTTTCACTTCTTCAAAACAAAGAACAGACTGCCTTACAATTCCTGTCCCACAAGCCATGCCTATGCTAAAATAAAGCAGGCTGGAGGATTTTCTCCAGCAAATCAACACAGTAAAACTCCCATTCATGCTACCAAATCTTCTTTCCTTGAAAACATTATGACTAATAATGCCTGACTGGAACACTATATGACACATGCCATCTCCTGATTTGGTCTGAGGCATTGTTTAAGAGAGTTGCAACTGACATTGGCCAAAACCCAGACACAGAGTACACCAACACCCATTATAGACAATTTGGCACAAGTCAAAATGCAGCCAGAGAGTGCTCTCACATAGGCAACTGTGGTCCAATGTTGAACATGTGCTACAGCATATGTTTTATTTTCTAGAAGAGATGAACTGACATAGACCTGTGTATGGTAGATCTTGCAATACATAAACGGAAAGGGAAAGGACACTGATATACATTAACTACAAACACAGATGTAAATTAAAGATTTCTAATTATCCCTACAAGTACTGGTGGCATTGGCAGTCATGTACAATAAAAGCATACATGTAAAATAATATACATCTTAGCATTAGAATTTATTTAAATTCTGATAGAAAAGCACACAACATTCTGACAGCTGTTCCATAGTGAGACAAAGTCCAAAGAACATTAAAAAAAAAATAAATCTCTTAATATACTCTAAATGATGATGCTTCTATAGTTGGCCCTACAGATACAATTCTAATAGCATCACACTAATAAATCATTCTATAAACTATGTAATAAATATACTAATACTGGTACAAACAAAGGTTAGACAAACTCAGGTTTCATGAAAGCAAATCCAACTGACAACACTATCTGTCAAAGCAGAATTTTCTGGTCGTACACTTGAGCACTTACTGGTGATGTAATTCCTGAATGTGGACTACTTTACTGGTAATGCTGTCTGCCTGTCTCTGCTTTTTCCTTTAAGCTATCAGCTGTGCAAAGTTGGAAGGGCAAGGCTAACTGACAACATGCTATCAAGAATCGCTTGCATTAGAACCTAATCTTCTCTACAAATGTGGATTAAATACCCAACCGACAGGTTTCAGCATGGTTAAGATGACCTCTGTGAGAACAGAACTGTGTGCACATACAGTATGTTTCAAGTGCAGTATAAAATAGAAAGTGTTTTTAATTTATAGAGGTGAGAGAATAAAGTTTCCATCAAATATTTGATTCCAGACATGTACACTGAAATTAACCTGAAATTAAAGTGATCTATAGGGAACAGGAATCTGTAATAATGCCAGCGCCCAGCCACAGGCATGAAGCAAGGAGGCAAAAGCAATGACAGCAGCAGATGTCTGGCTGTCCAGAGAACGTGTTAGTGGAGAAGTAATCCCATTAGTAGTTCTCATAACAGACCATGTCAGTGTACTTTCTTGAAAAGTGAATGCCCTCCTTAAAGTGGAGATCCCAGACAGTTGTAATGGTGGTAGATGACCACCAAGCAAATAGACAGATACATTTATGACTCAAGGGAGAAGACTCCAAAATGGTTGACTGAACATGTACAAGGTGGCGCATCCAACAGGAACCCTGCTTAGCCCAAGAAACACTAGGCAGGTTTGGTCTGCATTGGTACCAAAAATGTAGGCAAACACAGGAACTAAGTCCTATATACAAAAATTAGGTAAGAAGAAAGGAAGTGAGAGACCTTGACTTCTAGAGTAAGGTTCTCCAAAACTCTTCCAATAGTCCCTGGAGGGCTGAGGAGACAGGCAAGATCTTAATGCATCCCTAGAGAGAAGGCTTAAGGAAGATGGATTCAGGTTCATCAGAAACTGAAGCCATTTTTGAAACAAACACAGACTGTGAAGGAGGCACAGACTCATCTGAACTGTAAAGGAACCAAAGCTGCTGGTACTTAAAATTCAGTAAAGCCAAACCTAAAGTTTTAAACTGTAGTGTTGGAAACATTGACAGGTACAGAAGACCGTATAATTATGGATGATGCTTCTATTATGGATATAATCAGAGATATTCTGTATCTTGAAGTACAGGTTGGGAAGGGAAAAATACAAACAGGAAATATAAACCAGACTTCCAGGAACAAAACCAAAATTGTACTAAATCTGAAATAAATAAAGGTGTACACACTCTGGAGATGTAGAAAAATCTCTAATTATGGGATGTATATAAGTATATAAGAAGGGTAAAATAGGCTACATAAGCAGCAGAGTAAATGCTTTGTACTACAAAGGACTTAAGACTCAAATAAAACTAATAAGGCAACTACCTCAACAAGTAAAACAACAGAATCCAGGCTAAAGACAAGCAGGAGTCTTTACTAGTGACCACTCAACAAGGATGATAACAATGACTGAGATATGCAAAAAAGCAGCAGGAGTGAGAAACGTAATGGTGGTAACAGACTTAACTTCTGGTAGATCAGAGAGAGATACACATAAGCAATATAATACAGTCAACAAACACCATGTCTCTATCAGTCACTGCTTCATGGAGCTCACAAGATAAGACTAAGTACTTGCCCTAGTCTTCAGTACAGCATGTAGGGATCTAGTTAAATTTTTTGCAGCTGAAAAGATACTGTGCAGTAGCAACTGCTACGTACTTCACATTCAACATTCAACTGCAAACCCAAGAAGGGAACTATGAAAAAATGAGGAAGCTTGTTGAAAGGAAAAATAAATAGGGCAGCTGAGAAAATTAAAATGTTATAGACAGTGTGAAAAGTAGTTAAGGGTACCACACAGGAAACACAGAGCCAATGAATGTTAGTTATTAAAAAGACTTAATAAAGAGGGAAAGAAAAACTGCATGGCTAAAGAGGAGGTTAAGAGAGGTTATTTATCACATGTAGAATGATGGACATTCTATTCATATGAAAACAAGAATGAGGAACATAACCAAATAAAATTGAAAAGCAAAATTAGGCAGCAACAGAAAAGAGAGTTCCAAAAACTGCCAAAAAGAATAAAAGTTTATAATACATCTGCAAATCTATCAGGAGCAGGAGGTCTGCCAAAGAAACTACAGGGTTGATTTATGATCAAGATATAAAAGGCATACTCAGTAAATAAGGCTACTGGAGGGAAGACAAATGAACACTTTTCATTAGCGTGAAAGAAACTAGAGATGTTCTTCCAACGTGCTTTGTAGCACAAAGGATGTATGGATCTGTCTGAATTTGAAACCACTTTAGAAGCAAATTGACTAAACAACAGTAGCAAATCACCAGGGTCAGACAGCATTCACCCTAGTCTTAAAGGAACGCATGGATGAAACAAAGCGGACACATTGGAGTGATACTTCTCAATAAACCCTTGATACATGAAGAGTACAACACTGAAACTAAAATCCCTTTTTTTTTTTTTTTTATAAAAGGTTCCAATTAAGGCTTAGAAGACTTAAGACCTGCACAAAACAAATTAGAACTGGGGGAGGAGAAGGGAGGGAATAAAATCTACAGACGGTGAGAGAAACTATAACAAAGGAGTTCCATTAGACCGAAAAAATCCCAAGTGATTCTTTGTGCAATTTATAGTAGATTCTGGAGTCTGGTGAGAAATAAAAAATCTGGATGTTGAAAGTCTGTATGTGTTCAAGTGCATACTGGATAACTGTAGCAAAAATATATCTGTTAAGAGCTAATACAAAACTGCATTTTGCACAGGAAAGCACTGAAAAACTTGGGGCAGGGAATGTGTTAAAAGCAGCATCACATATTCTTGCCCTTTTTGGCTCTTCTAGTGAAACACTAGCAGCTGCTGTTGGAAGAAGAGGGCTCAGTAGATTTTAGGTCTGACTCAGTTCTGAACTTCTTATACAATGACAAAATTTCAGAACTACAAAATTTGGACAGAAACCCACACTAGTTTTGCAAGCAACTATAAAAGAAAATTCTACTCCAGAACTTCTTGACAAAACTGTATTGCAATATTTGTGGGAAAAAAACCCCTATCTTTTTGTGACATTAATGATAATGTCATGCTCATATGCAGCTGAAGACCCAGTGTTTATGTCTCAGTCAAACATACAAACAACTTCACTTTTTAGTTGCCTGCAGGCTAGATACATTTTTCTTTTCAAACTAATTTATTTATGGTTTGAGGCTAAAGTGAGGCAGACATCTGTAACTGTCTTAAAAAACAAAAACAAATTAACAAAAAATACAGAGCTAAAGTTGACTGCATGATGGCTATATTATAGGCAAGGAAAACTCTTTAGAAAGTGCACTAATTTTCAACCTGAACAGGGAATTTGAAATTAATACTCTTTTTTTCTTTTTAACTAGCATTTTGTTTTGCTAATAATTTCTTTTAATAATATCTACAGTTTATTAAAACTCTTCATTTTGAAGGCTATGTGTATACTGTAATCATTCATTCCAGTTGTGCTGCAATGCGGAAGTAACTATGTACCCAGCACAGCATACCACATAGTAGACCTGTTTTGTTTTCTCTTTCTAGCAGATTAGAGGAAGAATACGTGCCCTGCATGAAACTTCAGGGTACATTTGAATAGACAGAATGTAATTATTAAAACTGTAATTGGCCAGGATACCAACGTGAAATATTCCTATCTTTCTAAGACCTTTTATTGTTTCAAGTTATCAAGGATTGTTTGTTTCTCAAAGCAATACTGGCTCTGTAATACCTACTGCTCTAAAAATTGGAGTAACAATTTGGCCATAACATTATCTAGCATATAAGTTCTAAGAAACAAATGCATTGACTAGTGTCGAATGTACCAGCAATGGAAAGAGAAGATATATTTACCTGCTGTTTGACAGGCAGTTTGATCTGCTTGCATGTCAAGCAGTTCTTTGAGCAACTAGGCTGGCCATCACATCTGAACTTAGTCTACAGTGGAAGGATATTTATTTTGGAAATGTGTTTTCACTTTGAACAAGAAACCACAAACCTCAGAAGGACATTTCTGTAATGCTCTAAGTATTAAAGGAAATTCATATTGTCCAATTGCACATCTGAGTAAAACTTCTGTCTTGTTCTGATGCATGAAAACACTGGAGCATATAGCTGTTGACTGAAAAAATTTCCATATGTTCAAAGACAAGCAAACTGCATTCAAAAAACCAGCCTACTCTCCCTGAAAGACTAAGATTTACAGACTCTGAGCTGCTAGCCATGTACGAACTCAATTTTTAGGGATGAAATTCACATAATTGCAACAGTGGAAGCATAGCATGTAAATTTGGGGTTAGAAGCAATATTTAGGCATGATTAACCTGCCTTTCTCACAGTCACTATCACCCTTGCGGAGTAACATTTACTCTGTAGGAGGACCAGAGCATGACCAGTGGGTCTGTAATCTCATCAAAGCATACAGACTATTCCTTAGGTAAAGCAAGTAGATAAACAGGAGATAAGAAACTGCACAAAGAAATCATTTATTGCTGCACTGTTCAGAGTACTTTTAAAATATATGCATATATACACTTTATTCTACACTGCTACAGTTGCATTTGTCGTTTATTGGAAAGAATAGTCTCAAACGGCTTCCTTATTTGTTCAACGTAAAATGTCAAATTTAGAACAGGTACTACATGGCAGGTTGACAACAGAAAATAAAAGCCAGTCTTGGGCAATGATGGCAATAAAAGCAGACCCTGCCACCCAGGCCCTTGGGAAACATGCAGGGGAAAGGAAGCAGCAAACCAAGAAAATATAATATGAAGAGTTAAAAGAGAAGCATGCAACCTGTCCTGCACAGACACAAGGGAAGAAACAGTCTGATACCAGTAGGGGTAAGAAAATAACGACAGGTACTTAACATACCAGCCATATCTAATCTTCATTTTCTTCAGCAACTCTTGAAGCTACCACAAGGAAGTTACGAGATAAAAAAAAATTGAAGAACCAGATCTTGTAAGAATGTGAGACACAGTAAAATATATCCTAAAATGCAGATATCCTGCTGTTTGTTCCATACCCAAAAACAACAAAAAAGGATGTGGTGCACAAGCATATGTGCAATCCTTCAGGAAGTTTTCTCTTCAAGATGAGTTCTCATGATGAGGATTTTCTCAGCTCACACCCTTCACCTCTCCAGCCCCAGAGCTTCCTCAGCAAATTGTTTTACATTTATTTAACATTCTGCCACTTACAGAGATTTCCACTTCTGCTCACATAACCCTCAATTCTCACTGATCAGCAGCAAATTTCCACCTACCCAGTGGCTGCAGCCCACCTACTGTCTGACTCTCTTTGTGGAAATATGGAATTTAAACTACAGTATGAGTTGTTCCTGCCCAAACTATTTCCAGATGCAATTTGGAAGAAACATCATACTGAGAGCAGAGAGTGCATGCAGCACTCTAACAAGAGATGCCACTGGATTATGATTAATCACCAAGTCTAATGATACAGGCATCTACATAATAAGGCTTATTATAAATAGCCTTATGCTGATATGTAAAGATATCATAGGACATAATCACACAGCTTGAGATTTTGCCAGATGAACTGTAGTGCCATCACCTATGACAGGAACAGAGATACTCCTCCTTCAAGTATGTGGCAGACCAGGGTCAAAGAATACTTAATTAGAAGCCAGAAAGCACTGAGTTTTGATTGCTTCCTTACTCACTAGTGTTAGTACTCATATGTTCCCAGCCTTTATTAAAAATTGTGAGTATACACAAATCTTCAGAAATCAGTGGAGCATGAGAAAGCGTAAACTTCACAGTTTGCAACTTTGATCAGACTGAATGTGTCATGTCTGTGCATTTCCACAAGTCCTTAATACTGCCCTCTCAGGAATTGTAGCCCACTTGATGTTTCCAAAAAGACAGAAAATGTTATTAGCTTTTTAAAAAATAATTTTAGACTACCGTACCAGTGATGGTAGAACAGGCACTGGGCAAACACTCGCATCACTAGTTATTTAGACAGAAATTTCCTTAAGTTAAAAAAAATTAAAGTTTAGACTTTAATGCAGATCCGTTCCCTAAGAGTTTGCTAAAATAACATTCTTCTCTGTCCTTATTAGTATCTGAGTTATAAAGAAAAAGCCACAGCAGTCTTATCAGGGATTTAAACAGTACTTTCAGGCACTGTTTCTATTTTTTGAATCAACAAAACAGCTAATCTTGCTATTTTTCTTCCCTATTCACCCACCTTGCTTCATTCTGATAAAGTCCAGCTAAGACACAGCTTGTGAAGCTGGACAATTGGGTACCCAGGATGCAAAGGCTTTTGTTACTCTAATTCTATTAGACTCTCATAAGCCCCTGAGGAGTCCTCTTCCAATCAAGATGCCAGGAGCTTGCATTAGAAAACTGTTTGCCTGACCACTGACCAAGTCAGAGACAATCCAGCTCTGTGAGTAGGACTGATTTTGATAAAAAGCCAGATGCATTTCTTTTAGTTTTCTTACTTTGCAAGTGGAATTAGCAGGGGAAAAAAAAAATACAGAAATATAATACAAAGTAAAAGAAAAAAATTGCTTGTGAAAAGAGGAGAGGCATAAAACTGTGGGCTGACAACAGGAGCAGGATGATAGCAATATACACGGAAGAAAATCAAGGAGTATTAAGGTGAGGCACTGTGTGTAAGAAATTAATTTTAGCATGCACAATTACAAAAAGTCAAAGGAAAATCATACAATAATGAAGCATACAGTATAAAATTAATTCCTCCCTGTTTTTCCTTTAACTGAAAATGGATCTCTCCCTGTCATACAATTAATTCCTTTTTGAGAGTAATGATAAATATGGGGGAAAAAAAAATACCTTCTTTAAAAAAACCCACTTAATAGATAGTGAAAAAAGTCTATTTATTTTCTGTACACCATTTCTGTCAATACCTTTGTTCCTGACCTCTGTGACTATGCACCAATTCTGACGCATCCATAAATTCTCCTTTTTCCTACAAATCTGAACATCCAAAATAAAATACTAAGTCATGAAGACGTACTTAGAATGCTTAGATTTCCTAAGACTGAAGCTCTGAAATACAGCATGATGGAAAGATCACGTTTAACCACGTAAATAAAAAAATATACAAATATTCTATATAGTCACATAAAAATTATTTTTATAAATGTAATAGTATATAATTATACTTTGCCTCAGTCTTCACCAGCAAATGCTCTGACCACACCACAAAAGTCTTGGAAAGCAAATGCAGGGACTGTGAGAATGAAGACCTTAGGCCCACTGTAGGAGAGGATCAGGTTCGAGACCATCTTAAGAAGCTGAACGTGCACAAGCCCATGGGACCTGATGAAATCCATCCGCGGGTCCTGAAGGAGCTGGCGAATGAAGTTGCTAAACCACTGTCCATCATATTTGAAAAATCCTGGCAGTCAGGTGAAGTTCCCGATGACTGGAAGAAGGGTAATATAACCCCCATTTTCAAGAAGGGGAAGGTGGAAGACCCGGGGAACTACAGACCAGTCAGTCTCACCTCTGTGCCCGGCAAAATCTTGGAACAGTTTCTCCTGGAAAACATGCTAAGGCACATGAAAAACAAGGAGGTGGTTGGTGACAGCCAACATGGCTTCACTAAGGGGAAATCCTGCCTGACCAATTTGGTGGCCTTCTATGATGGAGCCACGGAACTGATGGACAGCGGCAGAGCAGTTGACGTCATCTACCTGGACTTGTGCAAAGCGTTCGACACTGTCCCGCATGACATCCTTGTCTCTAAATTGGAGAGACATCAATTTGATAGATGGACCACTCGATGGATAAAAAACTGGCTCGATGGCCACACGCAAAGAGTTGTGGTAAATGGCTCGACGTCCAGTTGGAAACCTGTAACAAGTGGTGTCCCTCAGGGATCGGTGTTGGGATCGGTCCTGTTCAACATCTTCGTCAGCGACATGGACAGTGGGATTGAGTGCGCCCTCAGCAAGTTTGCCGATGACACCAACCTGCGTGGTTCGGTTGATACGCTGGAGGGAAGGGATGCCATCCAGAGGGACCTTGACACGCTTGTGAGGTGGGCTGATGCCAACCTTATGAAGTTTAACCAAGCCAAGTGTAAGGTCCTACACCTGGGTCGGGGCAATCCCAGGCACTGCTACAGGTTGGGCTGAGAAGAGATTCAGAGCAGCCCTGCAGAAAAGGACTTGGGGGTGTTGGTTGACGAGAAGCTTAACATGAGCCAGCAGTGTGCGCTTGCAGCCCAGAAAGCCAACCGTATCCTGGGCTGCATCAAAAGAAGCGTGACCAGCAGGTCAAAGGAGGTGATCCTGCCCCTCTACTCTGCTCTTGTGAGACCCCACTTGGAGTACTGCATGCAGTTCTGGTGTCCTCAACATAAAAAGGACATGGAGCTGTTGGAGCGAGTCCAGAGGAGGGCCACGAGGATGATAAGAGGGCTGGAGCACCTCCCGTCTGAAGACAGGCTGAGAGAGTTGGGGCTGTTCAGCCTGGAGAAGAGAAGGCTGCGTGGTGACCTCATAGCAGCCTTCCAGTATCTGAAGGGGGTCTATAAGGATGCTGGGGAGGGACTCTTCCTTAGGGACTGTAGCAGTAGGACAAGGGGTAATGGCTTCAAACTTAAACAGGGGAAGTTTAGATTAGATATAAGGAAGAAGTTCTTTACAGTGAGGGTGGTGAAGCACTGGAATGGGTTGCCCAGGGAGGTTGTGGGTGCTCCATCCCTGGCGGTGTTCAAGGCCAGGTTGGACAGAGCCTTGAGCCACGTGGTTTAGGGCAAGGTGTCCCTGTCCATGGCAGGGGGGTTGGAACTAGATGATCTTAAGGTCCTTTCCAACCCTTACGATTCTATGATTCTATAATAAACCCTGGAAAATATTATTTCCCACTTACAGAAATATTTTTACAGATATTTAAAAGCCATCTTGTCTACTGTGAAATATTTGAATACTAAGGAAAAGAAACAGTTCCTTTTACATTATTCCTTCTATACATATCTTAAATTTCACAAAGCATGCTCTTTTCTCTCATTACTCTACATCCATGTCCAACACAGCAAGAACCAGTGAAACAGGATGAATTGCCATTAAATTACAGAAATCCAGCTCTACAATTTCTAATAAAAGGTGATGCTTTCTCAGTTCTTAAAAGCAGCACCTAAATGAATGGCAGAGAGCAAAATATGAAACAAGAATAGATCTAGATGATGGTAGTGAAAGGTATTTTATAGAGAGAGCCTTATATGCTTGGGAATAAACTCTATTGCTCAAAGTCCAACCCACAACAGTAGCACTAGCAATCACTGATGACTTTGCCAGTCCTCACTGCAGCATTTAGAACTGGATGGGACCGGAAGAGCTAATTATGTATGGCTGCAAATCTTGTCCTCAGCATTCCTCAGGATCAATGAACTTGTCAGTGAAAGGAAGGCTGGAAGCAAATGCATCACACGAATTCTGTCCCACAAAACTGGTGGGACAACAAAATATTACTACAAGTAGATACAGAACTTTCCTTTTCAATATTTCCATTCACATATCCCACCTAAGAAGAAAAGTTACTCTAAAACCAAATATTTTTCCCCCCTCCTACATGTTTGAGGTGACTACAGAAAGAGGGCAAATGAGTTATTTCTATTTTTGTTGCAAATGAACTAGTTTGATGAATGGCCATGGGTAACAAATATTCACTATGAATATCTAAAAAGGAAAAGGTATAAAAAGAAAGAATAAATCAGTAAGACAATGTGATAGTTTATGACTGCTATAGAATTGACTTTCGGGTTACAATTTTCTATTAATATTTTGAATCATACAGCACAGGATGAAAATTATTTTCTCGAACCACTTGAAAAGTAAAGCATTTATCTTTTTGGAATTTATCTTGTGTAGCTGTAAATGTAAAACTTTAGAATTACCAAAAGCAGTGCTAGAGAATTATCAGCTATTTCAGCCTGATTTCAAATTCTGGTTTTGAGCTCTATATACTAGGAATTTACATACTGTAAAAAAGGCAGTCTTCATGTTACATTCAATTGGCCTTTATATTAAATGTTAGCATTCCGAAAGTTTTTTATTTGGTTCAAGATATTATAAGAAAAATCAAATATTGACATGAAGCCATAGTTTAGTCCATTTTTCTCCTTAGAGTTGGTGAACAGAAGCCCACAAGGACTGAAGATAACACCTTCAGAAAGGAACATCTGGAGGAGATCTTGCAAGGGACACAGAAAAATAGATCAGTGCCTTAAAATTTAGTTTTCAGTCTTCAGTGAGAAAACTTAAGGAAAATAAGGAGATAATGTTAACAACATTTCCCAGGAAAGGTCAAATCTTTCAAATCCAGCTCAACTATTATCAGAACTTATCTTCCTGTCAGTCTTCATCAAGAAATTCTATTTAGGGTACCCTAAAATGTAGGAGTGAAATGTATCAAAATCAAAATTAACTCAAATCATGATATTAAGAGTAGTGGGTTGTTGCCTGGGGTGGGTTTTTTTGGTAATGCTTTAGTTTTAGTGGTGGTGGGTGTTTGGGGTTTTGGGTGTGTGTTTGTTTGGTTTGCTGTCTCACACACACACAGACACTTTTTTTTTCTTAAGTGATCAAAGAGTAATGATCAATAGATATACAGACTTGATACATTTTCTGAAATGCAGCCAGCCTGTATTGATTCAATGAAGAAGTAACCTGAGACTAGGTAGAATAGAATCTTGATTCTTTTTCTATGAAAGCTTATACACAAAGCATTTAATGTAAATACCATTGAGTTAAGAGCAATGATGTATACTTATATGCACAGTACCATGTATTGCAGCCACATGATATTTTACTGTGACTCTTGCAACCATAATTTGCATACAACTTATTAGAACTACCAGCAATGTCTGCAGTTAAAATCTGCAGTTTATCAATCATGCTTCCCACTGAAGTAGAAAGTATATGCAAGTTGGTGATTTTTGACTGTGGCTTATATTTATTTCAGCAAACCAACCAGAAATGAACACACCTTTCACTTCATTGAGCGGCTTCCCACTATTTGCCAACCAATCCAAGCTTTTTGAACATTTTAAGAGCAAATAACATTTCAGAATTCCATGGACAAGTTTTGCAACCAGTACATAACATTTCTAACTACTGAAAACTATTTCAAATTAGGTTTTGTGTGATATTAAACAATTTAGATAAATATTTACAATGGCAGGAATAAATCATGGGTTTGTGCTATATAGGCAAATCTTCCTCTCTCTGATATACTCACATATGTATATATGGATACCACTATATATCTTTTTGGCTCCTAATTCTTAGCAGAGAATCACAAACTCACTTGGCGTCCCCTAGTGCCAGATTCTATGTTTACATGACATGTGCAATACAGCAAGCAGGCTGAAAGACTCCCCCTTGGCCCTCTCTGAGGAGGCTGCCATGAGTTGCTCACTCTAGCAAATACCACCACAGTTCTCGAAATATATTTTACTCTGTAAAATTTGAGATAACTACATTTAATCTTAAGAGGAATACTGTTTATATGAAGAAATAAAATACATTATTTGAGGATGTCCATAACCTAGATACCACTGCTCTAGTGCTTATGCAAAATGCCACCAGTTTCTCTAGTGACATTAATAAATATTGATACAGAAGATTCCTCTATAGCTTAGGGGCACCACATGTTTTGAAAAAGCAGCATAACTGAATTTTTTTGGGGAAAAGCACGACATACATGCTGGCACTGATTAAGCCCCATCTGTGCCTGAAAGAGAATTAAATAAGTGCCTCTCAAGTGTTCTCTCAGTCAGCTCTATGCCCTTGAACAGACATCCTGTCAATACTTGATATAAAAATGAAGAAAACTTTGGTGTGTGAAAATGCTTTCAATGGGAATTACTTTTTTTCCCCTTCATTTAATGGCCTAACAGTATTCGGTGGAAGAATGCTGTAATGTCAGTATTTACAGATATTGTCTCTCCTGTTAAGGTTATATGTGTCAGAATAAAGGACATATAGGAATGGTCAAAAAAAGTTTTATATGCAAGTTTGCACAAAAACCCCAACAACTGATCATTATGTGTATTTCTGTTACCCAATAAAATCTCTTGCACTACAATACCATAAAATGATCTCTTCAGGAGACATTAAAGCGCACAGTTGAAAGCACAGAGATATAGAAGCACTTACATTTGTACTGTGATCACTTCCACTAACACAGACGACATCTTGGTTTTGAATTGTTAATACCTCTTTCGTAAGCTTCAGTCGGATGTCATAAGCATTTTCGGATACTTCATCATACAACAATGCAATACCAGTTTTAGTCTGTGAAAGCAAGGCACAGAAACAAAAATTTAAGAATACGAACCCTTCATAATGATAAATAACAACCTCTATCCCACGCAATACATACTTTAAATGAGCATTATTTACGCAAAGTGGAAAACTGGTCTGCTTTTCAGTCTTCAAATGGATTAGATATAAGAAGCCTCTTTTGTACAGTAAAACATGGAATTCAAGAAGAAACAGGTATTGTACACTAAACGAATGTACGAAGAGATTTTAAAATTAAATTAAACATGGAACATTACCTTCATAACAGTATTTTCATTTCTACAAAATTAGGGAGAAAGGTCTGTGGTGATTGTCAATAAAACCTTTTGGTCTTTAAAGGCAGGATCTCTTTAAGATTAAGGCACTTAAATTTGGGTGTGGTGTGGCTCTATGTAACAACCATGTGTCAAAGGGTCCCTTATAGTAAGAATGGAAAATGGAGCCTAGAAAGCAATTCAATTTACCCTGATATACACACGAGTTGCTCAGCTGAATTGTTCATGTGGTGGTTCTACCCCTGGGTTCGAAGCAGTTGCCCCCATTCAGGCCACTGCTGCTACCTAAGACATTTGAAGATATCTAAGACCTCCACACATGTAAGGCTGACACAGGCTTTTTAGGACATCCAGGCCCTTCTCTACCTGGAGAGAACACCAGATTTCCATTATTATAATGGGATACAGATATCAGTCATGCCAGCAGACATCCACATGTAAGTATCTTCAGCTTGAAATGGATCTTGCCAAAGGTTTACAGTATAGAGATCCACATCTAGATACCATCAAGCCAGTGGTGAGCAACAGACACCTCTGAAGTATGATTTACGTGATCTCTTTTATACATCCATTTAAAAGGGAACAAACTGCATCAGAGCTCTCTACTTTGACTTAAAAAAGAAATATAAATAACAACTCAGACACAAGTGTCTGCGCAGATAAATCTGTCCTTAGTGCAGATAAATCATGTCCTTAGGCATGCTGGGCATGCCTAAAAGAAACAGATCAGTGAGGATGTAAAGCTTTAATCATTCTCACTTGTTTGGAAGCCAACATTTCTCCCTTTTCCGAAGGTTTTGAAATTTTTTATATTTCCAGAATGTGTGGAAATACAATTTTGTGAATGACGACACATGAAAACCGTGCCAAAGCCATCTGTTTAAAAGCCGTGCTACATAACAACAAGTATTTTCAAACAGAACAACTGCTTGAAAACTACCATTTTTTGCATTTTGCTGCTGTTCAGGAGTTGTGTGTTGCTATTCCACCCAGACTGGCAATTGCTGTTACTTTAGCTGACGTACCAGAGCATGCGTTACGGAAACATCAAGAGAACAGAGCTCTAGAAAGCTGTTCAGACAGCCTAAACCTGGAACATTTCTCTGCTTAGTAATCACTACATATGTTGAGAAGTAACACAATGAGAAAATCCCTGAACTTCCATTTGTAACAGATGATCAAGTAAGGAATGAAATATGTAGAGTGACTGATTAAATAGCTTAGCGTTTTCCATCACTCTGTTTAAACTGAAGGTCTCACTGAATCTCATCTAGTCCTATTAAAATCCAATACCTACCTCACGCTCCATCTAACTCCTGACGTGATCCAAGACGACGTGCAGCAATACCTTATTTGCTTTCAGAATCAATAAGATTCATTTAGATTTCTCTCACCCTTTCAAGTCAGCTCTTTTTAGACCATTATAAATGGCTTTGAATCAGAGTTCAGCACAGTCCCTTGTTCTCTCTTTCTGTTAAAGAGATGGCATATGTAACTCCAGAGGGCAAATCCCAGTCCAGACAAAATACTTCTTCAAACGAGGAACTTTTAATAAGAATGTAAGTCTTTGCAGGTACATGTATACCCAGCATTTTAACTATGATACGTTGGTCTTGATTTCTCATTTAAAACCTGTCTATACGGTAGCTGTTCTAATAACTGGTATCAGAATTTGAGGATTGAAAACCAGAAATAACTCCCCAGAATGATGTAGTAATGTTGGTGATCATATACCAAATTTACATGTGTTTTGTAGTAAAAAAAAAACAAACAAACATGCGGAAAGTGCAAATGAAGTTACACCTAAATAGGATTTAGGAGGAATATAAATTTAAACTTACTTGGGCAGATGAGGAAATTAAAAGTTGATTTTCATATCTCTGACAGTTTTATAGACATTGGCCTCAGAAAGAGGGGTGTGTAGTGTGCATATACACGTCCACATACATGGTGGGAGGAAGAAAGAAGATCAATATCACAAGCATCACAGTAGCTGTGACTTTTAAGAAAGCTTAGTCACTGCTGCTTTTGAAAGAAAAAGAAAAAAACCACTGAAACCTACTTTCTCAAGCAAGCTCAAAAACTGTCAATACCACAAAGAAGAAAAAATCACTCTCAAGAGGGATCCAGAATTGCAGATGAATCCTTTTATCAGTTTTATTGTTGACTACTTAAGGCAGGTCCCTAGCCAGTGTACTTTAAAGTGTTCTTTGTTCAGCGTGATGTTTTGGGACCTACTCAAAGTACTAGAACTCTTTCAGTGCACTGTATCTGCAACCTCAAGCTCACAGCTGCAACTTCTGTTTCAAAGTAGGCATCTCTAAGCCAAACTTCCGTCTCACTGGCATAAAATACTTTCTTCACTGCTGTAAGTTTTACCTTGAAAAAGCATGCAAAAAGATGAGGCAGACTTTAAAAGTGGTGTTGAGGTGTACTAGGTTTCCTCTAGAAACTATTTACTTGTTTATGTCCAGATGTATTAGAGCAGTATTTGTCAGGCTATTCATGCTAGTAAGTGTTCGAAGAGGGGCAGAAATTATTCAAGACTCTTACATAGATGATCAGGAAATTCAGATGAGATTCATAATAAAATCACATAACATATTTGTATGCATTCAGAGCAGATATCGGAGTACCACTGCGGTAGTATTATTTTGATTTAAACTGCAAAGCTCTCTTATTCCCTCTGCTTAAGCGTATTTTAGCAGCGATCACAACTACTGTTGGCAATTAAATGGAGTATTAGTGTCTTAGACCCTTAAAAATGGATCAGCTGGAGTTTCCCTTATTTTATCTAAAAATTCCTCTGCATTGAGTTACATTGCTCTCTAGCAGAAATCACCATTTGTTTATTTTCATACATAAAAAGTATATCCATAGCTTCAGCGACATGGCAGTTTACTTTCTAATGGTTAACATGCATTTATAAATGACATTTCTTAATTTGTAAATAAAATTCTTTCAGCACTATATTTGAACTTTTTTTCCCAACTGAATTCTGCATTATACTTCCAGAAAAATATTTCAGCAGCAGCTATTATACCTTAGAGGTCTCAGAGTGATAAGATTCTTAAGATTCTCTAATCCAAAGTCTATTTTTTTTTTTTTTTCATTAAAACAACTTTTGTTCAAATTCCACATCTGTGGTATACTGATGGTTGGAACACTTGTTGAAGACACATGAGAACTGGAGAACTGGAGTCACTGATTTTCATCACTTCATATTTGGCAGACAGAGAAGTTCAGGCAGTCTCACATAGCCAGTACTCTGGTCTCTCAACTTACAACAGGCTCAAATTTACTCTCTCTCTCATGACTGGTTTTATATGTTTTCTACACCACATTTCCTATCTTGATCAAAAGATCAGAGAAGGACAGAATTCAACTTTAAAATAGCCTTCACTAACATAAAAGAAAAGATTTAAAAAACAGGATGAAGTGTAACAAAAAAAAATAATGCAAAGAAGAACAATCACTTGCATGGAAGAGGAAAAGCTTTTCATCACCATTTGTTAAGGAAAGGAAACAGGTAGGTAGCAGTGAGAATTGACAGCAAAATATTGGCATCAATATCTTGTGGTTGCAATAAAGGCAAGCAGATGTTTTGACTGCTCTCCTTTGGATTCTTCCCTACTGATTTGTTTTTTATCACTCTCACAAGACAGTGCCCAAAAGTAAACACAGTTCTTCAGCTGGTACAGAAGGTTCCTTAAACAGTGATGAATAGGAGGGAGGAATAATTTCATGCCCATCACCAGCGCTGCATTTAATACATCCCAGTATATTGTTTCCTTTTATACAGTATTATGTCAGCTTGATTCATGGCCACAATACACAGAAGAAGTAATGAACTGAAAAGGCTCATGAGAAATACAAAAAAAAAAAATCAAAAGTGATCAGAGATCTGGAAAACAGATAATATAACAGGACCTATAAGTAATTTCGCATGAATTTGGGTTGTTTAGTTTAAAGATAGCATACAAGAGGACATAATGGCAGTTTTAAGTACTTTAAAACCTATTGCAAAGACAAATGGAACAATTGGATGAGAAAATAATTCAGACATCTCCTTCTTTTAACATATTCCAAATAGAAGGAAACTGAAGTCCTTGAACAGATTGCTGGTACAGATTACAGACATCCATAGCTGAGGGATTAGAGAGAAAAATGAACAAACATCTGTCCAAATGGTACAGGTACTAATCCTCTCACAGGACAAAATCCCAGAAAAGACAATTTCTATCAGATCTATTTGTCTCTGATGCCAATATTCAGAATTCTGTCACATCTTGCATATGACTGAACCTCTGCATCCAGGAGAAAGCCTGACTGCCTTTAGAAGGACATCTGCACTAAACAACTTACAATGGCCATAGCAGAAATGAAAAATAACTATTAAGACCTGAAGGAGTTTATCATTTAGGGGCCTTAACACGGGATGAGCGACGTTTACAATAAAATTCGTTAATAATCATAATTCTTCTAGCACTTAATCTGAACGAGGACTGTACCCTAAGAAGAACTGTACCTTTGTCTTTCACAACAAGAGGATAATTCCAGGTTTAAGGGGCTTTGAGTGAGAACACAAATACAGGCTTTTCAATGGGCCAACACAAATGGATAAGGACAGCAGACACATAGTGAGAGCAGTAACACAGCTGTGGAACGCAGAAAATTAATGATTTCATTAGCACTGTGAGCACACAAAAATCCATTCAGTAAAAATAAAAGCAGATACAGGACAGAGATTAATTGTGGGTGTATATATATGTGTATATATGGGACAGGGGTGATGGTGTGCTGAGAGATGTGGGATCTGAGCATGACGTGAATGGTATGGAATAAGGGGTGGATACTGTCCTGGGTTCGGTCGGCGGGTGGTGAGCAATTGTATCCTCTCCCCTTGTTATTTCACTAATCGTTATTATCGTTGGTGGTAGCAGTAGTGGTTTTGTGTTATACCTTAGTTGCGGGACTGCTCTTATCTCAACCCGTGGGAGTTGCATTCTTCCCATTCTCCTCCCCATCCCTCCGGGAGCGGGGGGAGGAAGAAGGGGGGGGGGGGGGAGTGAGCGAGCGGCTGTGTGGTTCTGAGTTACCGGCTGGGCTCAAACCATGACAAACTTTCTGAAATTAGTTATATGGAGCTCCCCCACAGAGTATGTTTATTTCCTGTAAATATACATGGAGCTTTCTAAGCTTTTATATCTACTGACACTGTTTCACAATTGCTGAGACAAAGATCCTTAACCTTAATACTCTTTCCTTTAAGAAGTTGTTACTATAATAAAGTCCTTAAACAGAGCGTTTGGATAAGTTAGGTTTTTCCAGTACTAAAACAGCAAGGTGTTCTTCAAACAAGTCAGAAGAACCATGTGTAAAAATGCTATGATGGAAAAAATGGTATGGATTTGCCTCATAATCTCAGAGTAGTTGAAGACTGTAGATCGGAAGATTTACAGGAGTAGACAATTTTACCATCACAGGTAGGAAAGGACCTTGAGAGGTTTGAAGCCCAACCTCAAAGCAAGGCAAATATGCAATCAGCCCAGGCTGAAAGCCTGTAAGGATTGAGACTGCTCAACCCTGCTGAGTAACCAGTTCCACAGCTTGACTATCCTTGCAAGAAAAACCTTTTATTTGTGCCTAATTTCAAGTTCTGCTGGTTGTCTCCTATCCACCCATGAACCACTGTGAAAAGCCTGGCTTCATCTTCTTGATATCTTCCTTGATGACATGGAAAGGCTGCCTTTAGGTCCTGCCGAAGGCTCCTCTAGGCTGAACAAGACCAGCTCCCTTCACAGGGCAGGTCCTCCCAGCCCCAGTCTGACCCAGCTTGGTGTCTCCACAATGAACTTGCTGCAAGCTATCAATGTCTTTTTTGTACTGGGGGAACCAAAACTGCGCACAGTATTCTAGATGCAGTCTACTGAGTGCTGAGTAGAGAGAGATAATCTCTTCCCTTGATCTTCTGGTTGTGCTCCTCCTAATACAACCCAGGATGCTGTTGCCCTCTCTGCTGCCAGGGCTCACTGCTGGCTCAAGTGCAACTCACCACCCACCAGGAGGACACCCAGGGCCTCTTCAGCAGATCTGCTCCCCAGACAGGCTGGCCCCAGCCTGTATTATTGCCAGGGCTCTTCCTTCTCGAGTACAGGACTTGGCATTTGACTTTGTCGAATTTAGCGAGTTTAGTTCATTAATTTCCTGGATTTCCTGGCAGCCCATTTTTAGCCTGCCTAGATCTCTGTCAGTGGTGTACTGATAGCACCCTCCAATTTGGTGTCATCAGTAAATTTAATAATCAAGTTACCTGTGACCTCCTCCAGGTCACTGACAGAGATGTTAAAGAGGACAGAGATGTTAAAGATGTTAAAGAGGACTTCAAGGATAGACCCTTGAAGAGCACCACTTGCCCCAGGAATCCAGGTAGAGGACAACCCATTAACCACTACCCTCATCCAAGCAGTTGTCCACCCACGCATCTAAACTGAGGCTACAGCAATAGAGTAGCAGATGGGAGTATTTATTTCCTTATGTCAAAATAATAATAAAACCAATAATAATGCTAGTAACAAAACTGACTTTTTGTTTGCTTATTTCTTTGACACATAAATGCATTATGAACATGGTAATCTGTCGTGGTTTGAGCCCAGCCGGTAACTCGGAACCACACAGCCGCTCGCGCACTCTCCCCCTTCTTACTTCCCCCGCTCCCGGAGGGATGGGGAGGAGAATCGGAAGAATGTAACTCCCACGAGTTGAGACAAGAGCAGTCCCGTAACTAAGATATAATACAAAACCACTACTGCTACCACCAATGATAATAATGATTAGTGAAATAACAAGGGGAGAGGATACAATTGCTCACCACCCGCCGACCGATACCCAGCCCGACCCGAGCAGTGATCTGGGCCTTCCGGGTAACTCCCCCCGGTTTATATACTGGGCATGACGTGCTGTGGTATGGAATACCCCTTTGGCCAGTTTGGGTCAGGTGTCCTGTCTCTGCTTCCTCCCAGCTTCCCCTCCTCCCTGGCAGAGCATGAGACTGAGAAAGTCCTTGGTCGGAGTAAACATTACTTAGCAACAACTAAAAACATCGGTGTTATCAGCGTTGTTCCCAGGCTGAAAGTCAAAAACACAGCATTGCACCAGCTACTAAGAACGAGAAAAATGACTGCTATAGCTGAACTCCGGACATAATCTAACCAAAAAAAAAAAAAAAAAAAAAAAAACAGGAAAAAATCATTATCACAGTTATAGTCACTACATTCACTACAGGTAAAAATATCTGAAGATGACACACAAATGGTTTAGATGAGGTCAGCACTTTGGATCACACACCCTTCTGCTCCAAAGTACTACTGCCCACTATCACCAGTACCGTGACCACTATCCAATTGCCATGTACAGAAGGATGCAGCAATGCCAATGCATTAGGCCTAGCAGTGATACAAATACATCCACTGGCTCCAGCAGTCCTGCTTACCCCATCACAGAGCCCAAGGGCCAGGACCATGATGGATACACCTACAGCTGTGGCAGGGGCCACAACCCCCAGCTCACACGTTCCACATGCACGCAGACATGTAGCCCACCACCGGCTGCTTCCACCTCCTTCCCCAACAAGAACTGCAGTGGGGGCAGCAGCACCAGCACCTCACTGCACCGTTGCAGCTGACGAATCTTGCGACTGCCCCAGTGGGTCCAGTCCTTCGGCTTTCATCTGTGTCTGAAGGGAAATATTTTAAAGTAGCTTGACAGGAATTATTTAAAATTAGAGTAAAACCAAGGTAAGTCCGAATCTCATTCCAGTTGGAAAGCAACTGTCAATGTTAATTTTTAACAGTGAATTATTTTCAATATTGCAAAATCAACACCACTACCCCTTTTAATCTAGAATAATATACAGCAAAACTGACTTAATAGCTGCCTAGCTTTTAAGATGTATTTGGAAAATATGCATCACTTGGAACATATGCATCTTCTTTCAGCTCCTATACCCTAAGCAAACCCTCAAGCCAAACTCACCATAAATTAAGAAAAATAAACCCAACTGTGTTTTAGTCTCAGTAAGCAGTTACTGGGAGTCCTTACCTTACTATTTTTTACATACTCCTGAGCATTTAAAGACTGACATTATATTGTGCATTTTTATTAGAGCTTAAAACCCATTTCATAATGTTCACAATCACTGTTCTCAGTTAGTGAAGAAGATCAAAAATTCCTGATAACCCATTTTAAGGCTGATTCACATTCACAACAAAGCCAGTGGAATGTATCTGATGGACATCACTGATTCCAGGGTAGATCAATTAAGACTGAAGATACTGACTTTCAATATATTGTAGATTTTCAATGCAGTATATGATAAGAATAAGCATCAGAAATAAAGATGGTCAAGAACAGATATTTAAGAAACATTTGAACGCATTTTCCTAAAAGCACAGATTATATCTGAAATATGCACCTTGGAAATTGTTGTTTTCATAAAGATTGTTGTTACTTTTTTTACATCTGCATTTATTAATGCCAATATTTTGGATTGACATTTCACTACATACAGTTCTAAAAGGAATATTGCCATTACAAGATTTGAGAACATTTTAACTGCAGCGCAACAGTATCACTTCCTAACAATTCAGAACAGAGTTCTTCCTAAATTTTTAAGTGGCATATAAAAATCTACAAGCAAGAATATTAACTCAAGATAACAGAAGGTTGAAAAGATGCTCTCAAAATACCAAATTTAGAACTATTTTACATCACAGCCTATGCACCAAAAGATGCTTACATCACAGCCTATGCACCAAAAGATCTGTTAAAAATAGGCATGGGGTAGAACATTGGGATTTTCTGTAAATGACATTAGCCTTGCAAGAAAAGGGATTAACAGCTGGCTCTCAATCTGTGTGATCTTAATCATTAGAAAGTAAGCAGCAATGTCTTGTTTAATTACTGCAAGCTCAGTGTGTCATGAGCTAATTAGATATGATTGATTATTGTCATCTTCATGCACCTCTCAAAACATCAGACAGAAATATTTGAATCCTGCAACACAAGTTTGGAAAATGAACTTTCAGAATATCACATTGAATACAAATTGCCTCCTTAAAAATTCTAATCAATGCTAAATAATGGTGCCACACAGTTGCATATGTTAGAATACAGATTCTATCCCAGAAAACAGCCAAGGCACTAACAGAACAGTTGCCTAGTTTTATTTTGATTTAGATAATATCTTTAAGTAAACGGCCTAAGAAAATAAAGCCTAAGAATAAAAAGATGCTCCTGTGCTTACAGCAGGTTCATAGCAGTTAAACAAGAAAGCATAAATTCCACACTTCAAACTAAACCACAACAACAGATGAAAAAGACCACAAGAACATTCTGTCTGGAAGTCTAGGAGAAAAAAAAAAAACAAAACCAAACCAAACCAAATCACCAAAATCACTGCCCCTAACTTCCCAACTTTTACTTACATCTGTAGTTATTGTTTTTAAAGGCTGGTTGCTCAGATAAACCCAGAAGGCTTGGTTATTCTCTGCCAATTCCACTACTTTTTCTAGAGGTCTAGCAGCTTACAAGTTCAATCTGGTTTTATTTTTCATCTTACAGAATCAGCGATTGGTTTGGGTTGGAATGGAACGTAAAGATGAATGACCGAGTAAGGCATAAACCAGGCAGGATGATGGTAAATTTCTAAGAAGTTACACTTTAGATGTCAATCTCATATTCAAAAGCAAAAATCAAAGCACGAGCTACACAGACAGGTAGAGAGGAGCCTTCTTTATAGGCAGATTGCATGTCATGCCATGGAAAGTTCTGTTTACACCTCAATTTCCAAACCAAATTGTCCTTTAACAAGAATGCATTAATGACAAACACCTACAGTTACATTCTGTTCTTAAGGGAGGTTCCTTAGGAATAACGTCAATAGAAAAAATCCAGAAGGTATATAGGCATATGCAATTTGTATATAGTTGATTAGTGTGTTATAAACTTTATAAAGAGCGGACTTTTTCAAATGGATATACAAGATTTTAACCAATGCGTCTGAGCTTGCTGGGACTTCTCCACTGTACTTACTGAATTTATTAAACCAGGATATCAGTTAGTGGTAAGCACACAAAGATGTGCGAGAGTCTTAACTGAATCTTCTGCAACAAGTAAGCATTTAAACAAGCAACTATATATTAAAACACTGTTCAGTGTGGCTTCTATAATCTTTTAGAATCAAGTCTGAACTAAAAAGTAGTATTGAGTATCAACTATGAATAGATAAATGTTCACAAAATGCAGAAGCTGGAAAAAGAACTGCACATATCAGAAATGGAGAACAAAACTCAACTCCAACAAGATAAAAAAAAAAAAAGTACTAAAGCTTACTGCTGCAGACAAAAAAAAAAATAAAAAATGAATTAACAGACAGATTTAAGATCTTAAACAGGCATCCTTCAGCAACGGGAAGCTTATAAAGAAAATATCAGAAAAGAAATGGGAAATTTGGGAAGAACCGAAGGTTATGTGGAATACCCAGTAACTGCAAAAAAAACCTGCAGGTAATGTAGGCATTGAAACTTAAATGATTTCTCCAAATTAGGCTTCTTCACAGATTTCTTAAAATGAACAATATGTATTCTCAACCACTCTTCAAAGGCAATAAAATGGAGGTGGCAAGTGGAGATGTATGTTCATCTCTGATAATGAAAACAATAAATGCTCTGGGAAGAACAAATGTCCGGAACTCAAATAAACTTCTATTTTTAAAGCCTGCACCATTTAGTCTCATGAGCATCAAGATAAAGAAGATGACTAGTGCTAAAAAAAAAAAAAAAAAAAAGTAGTATTCTGGAACTGGTGCTAAGTTTGATTTTGGCAGTTACATCTAAAACTTCTTTCATATCTTGCTCAACCTCAAGATTTGGTTGATTGACAACCAGTGCAAGCAACTGGCAGTGATACAGAAGCACTGTAACCATTTGGCTTGTGCCTCTGGAGGTACATTTACACATCTGGACCTATGTGTCAAAGATCACTGAATTAGGTCTGACTGGATATGTAAGTCTCAGCACAGCACATTAGGGACTGGGCAGTCACTCTGCTGAGCCTGCAAGCAAGATAACACAAAGAAAGCAGACAACAGAGGAAGAGATATATCAGCATTACTAAACACATATTGAAACAGCAGTGAGTTAGGCAAAGAGAGGTCCTGCACAAAGTAAAGCAGGAATCAGTGCTTAGCAGGGAAAAGCATTAAACAGAAGTCAGCCAGCCAAGGGGACAAGAACTTTTAACTCAAGGATTTTAGGAAATATTAGGTTAACCTTGCCGTCAGAGAAAGGCATACACCAGAACAGTATGAGCAGGACAAGGGAGCAAACTTGTATTATTGAGAAACATCAGGGAGAAAAGGGGAGGAAAGGACTGAAGTGATTTACTTTAAGTTCAGAAAATAGAAGCAAGGAGCTAAAACAGTCAGAAACTGACAAAAACCTACAGTTATACAGAGAGTAAGCAGATATTTTAACTGTTCCTTTCCTGACAACATCATGAAGTCATACCAATACTGTAGTGAAGCCACTAGCAGATTATCCTAATTATATTTCACAACGTGAATGCCCAAGGAGGTAACAGCCATGTATGCACAAGTATTTCAGTGATGCGACAGTGTGAATACAAAATCCTGTGTTGTGTATATTTGAAGCATATTTATGAAAAGCCTGTATTGGAAAAGGTATATGATCTTAAGCACACTATCAACAGTTTCATATTTTTATGCAAGTAATAAAAGTCAGATTTGCAGGTCAAGAGACAAGATAGTTTGTGAAGGAAAACAGGAGAGAGAAGTGTGGATGTGGAAAGACAAGGGAATGGTTTTTGGCATAGCATAGTGTTAAAGTAGAGGAAAAAACAACTAAAATAGGAACAGAAAAACAGTAAGAGAAATTAACAGTAATAATGGGAAAAGATAAAAACAAAAGGAAAGGAATACTGAGGAAGAAATGAAAAAAGGCAGTGTTTTAAAATCACACGTTTAAGAGTAGCTGCCGATGGACAAACACATTGACCTTTCGCAGGAACAATCACCATAGGTTACTAATCCATAGACAAATCTGACATATTAACTCTGATCAGAGTATTAAAAATCTGTGTGAAAAATGGAAACAGAATTTTAAAAAGCTATACTTAGCAAAAGTGCTATCCAAACCAACTGAAAGCACAGCTAAATAACAAGCCCAGAAAACACAACTCGTGGTAACGAGGATCCTGCCTAAGTTTACCACTGCTTCTCCCACTGTCGGCAGGCTCACTGGGATGACCATTAATGTAAACTGTGCCATCACTTCTGCAACTTCCTTCTTGACACATGCCAGCACACGGATGGACCAGCCACCATAAGGATCATTGTTACAGCTGATCGTCAATTATCTAACCCCATTTACCCCGTCACAACTATACAATTTGTGTGTTATACATCCCTTTTATGTACTGTCATACTTTCTATTACCCCTATTCTGTAGAGTAGAAAAGCAATGTACTTTTCTATACAAACATTAAGAGACAAAACACTGTGAATATTACCATTTCAGTTTTTCTGTAAACATCTCTTTCTGTTTTGACTCACTGGTTTCAGACTTAACTATTCCTACAACTGAAAACTTACTGTGTTGTGGGGTTTTTTTGCAATGCCTTTGCACATAAAGCATTGCATGTAAAGATTTTCTGGTTTGCATATAAGGATTTTTTGATTAGAAGGGGCAGTACAGCGCACCTCCCCTGTTCCTGCTTAGGTTTTCTTCATTTCATAAATGTCAAAGGCTTACTTTAGCCTTTGTTACCCTCCTTTGATTTCTGTGCTACAAGGATACACCTTTTTTGTATTCAGATGATTCACACTGATGTTAATGGGCCTTTAAAAATCCTAGGAGTAATCTTAAATAATCTCTCTCTTTTCCTTGTACCTGAAACTGAGCTATTTTTTTCCTCTTATAAAAGAGAAACAGCATTCTAGCACAAACACTCAAAAAACATCTTAGGGATTTAACTTTAGTCCCAATGAAGTTGAAGTCAATTGAAAATTCTTGGTCAAGTCAGGCTTTCATTGTAAAAATAATTAGTTTAAATTTTGTCACAAATGTTGACAACTTTTCAATTTCTAACATTCATAGTATAGTTATTACCATAACTATAAAAATTCATGAAGAAGGGCATCTTTCAGGATTCTGCAAATTTTTTAGATGAAATCTGTCTTAATCACTTTGTCAGCTCATATCAAGACACAACAAACTATGCTGGTTTTCATATCTCATTGACTATTCCTCCAAGTTCCCAAACAAGTAAAGGGTACACTATCAAATTATAAACATATGCAACTTCATCATTTAGAAATGAAGATTATATTTAAAAGAAATAATCTTAAATTGTATCATTTTAAATTTGACTATTTTCAAGCTGGACTTCATGCCACTAATCACAACCTTTAAGTCTGGAGATTCAGCCAGTTTTCAATCCACCTCTTCATTCATGTAGTCCATACTTCATCAATATGTCTATGAGAATATGATGGGAGACAGTGTCAGAAGCCTTGCTATAGTCAAGATAAACAACATCCACTCTCAATCCCCATCCACAAAGCCAAAGAATTCATTATGGAAGACTATGAAGTTGGCCAGGTAAAATTTCCTGTACCCTGCTTCTACCTCTTGTAGGCTTCCTTTTTGTATTTGAGTCCAGTGGGAACCTTGTTTGTCTATGCAGACCTCCTGCTGCCTTTGCTTTTTGGGATAGACTGTTCCTGAGCTTGGAGAAGGTGATCCTTTAAATCATTTAATCTCTCCTGGACGCCTCTTCTCTCCAGGACTGTATGTATACTCTATAACATACCAGTGGTACAGACGTCATGAAAATACATAGGCAGTAGAGTGGATAATAAAGTATAATGTTCTAAAGTCTGATCCCTTACTTAACAAATACTCCCAATACTCTGTGAAAATGGTGTTTTCCACTCCAGTCAAAATTTAAGGATCTTACAGGAATGGGTCTTCCTACATAGGAAAAAGTCATTCATACAAAGTCAAACTGGGAGAATGCTACAATTGTGGATGCAAATACATGACTTCAAAGATCATCTTCTTATGCCATTACAGAAAAGAAACTAGACATACTGAAGTTCTGACTTCAACAAGGAAAAGGAAAAAAAAAGAAGTCTGTATAGGATTAATTCCTTTCCCTGCTGAATCCTCAAAGCAGTTCCTAATGAGTTTGGTTACACCATAATTTTGAGACACCAGTATCTGCAAAGTCAAAATAAGCACCAACTTTCCATTCTCCATCAGGAAATAAGCAAAGAACATATTGATAGGAGTAGTCCTACTGTTTCAATAAAAGAGATTATAACATTTCTAATACGAGCATATATATACACACTCAGAGGTGTATATACTTTTTTTCCCTACACAGAAATACACATATATGGGATATACATAGGGTAAAGTAGCTAAACTCTATATGATCTTGTTATGATAGTGAAGAAAGATTAGCTCTTATAAGATGATCAGTTGCACCAGTTTACCTTGTTAAACACGTTGTCCACTGAGAACACCATATTGCTACAACCAAACTAGGTTAGTTACTTCAGTTCTTCATGTAGGGACCTTTGTGTGACTGCATATGAGGACAGGAACTCATATGTTTGAAACCAGTCCTACAGACTCCTATGGATTTTTTTTAAGCATTATGTTTCAGTTTCCATGTTCTTACATGAAGACAATGCATGCATCAGATAATTGTTTTAAATCATTTTGAAATTACTCAAAAATATGCAAAATATGGTATAGCTGTTAAAATGGTTTAGATTTTATTTCTAAAAGCCACTTCTAAGTTCATAAATTGCCTGTCAGTCTGTAAGTGAAAGAAGGCAGGTTTTCCTCTGTTATACCACTTTGTGCAGAATTTTTGCTTTCTTCCAAGGGTCATTAAATTGGCTCCCAGCATACAGAAGATAATGGATATGATGGATAATTGGCCCTCACTGAAATGGCTCAGTCTGTGGTCCTATGAGCTGAAGGATAAACCAACTGGCAAAACAGGAGCCTGAAGGGTCTTTTTTACACTAAGTAATAGTTCAGACTGTCAGGTAAAGCGGAAGATACAGCAGTCGAGAATAAGCTGTTACTCAATTAAGAGTAGATTGGACCCAACAGTTAAATCCTAAAAGATTCTGGTAGAGTCTTCGTTTGTGCTAAGCAGCCTAACTCCTACTGACCAACTCCCTATTCATTGGCAGGAAGAGAACACTCCAGGCTAGACACAAGTTTTTCATAAAAAGTATGCAATTAAGCAAGTGAATAAAAGAGGACTTTTGGGAGTCAAGTAATAGAAACCTGTTCAAGTTAACTTAGGGTAAAATTCTGAAATAAACCTGCAAGGAGATTCAGGTTGCCTAGTCGCTTTGACAAACTACCAAAAACTGGCAAGTCTATTCTCAGTTTTTCAACCAGATGTCTCTATACAAAGCATGAACACAGAACATATGGAAACAAGCCCTGTGGCATAAGGATATTCCATCAGTCATTAAAAATCAGGTTTTGGAACTTGCTTGAGGGAGAATTTAGAACAGCTCTTTTACTGTTAGGCGGCAGCTTCAAAACAGCTGACAAAATTGCAGGTTCCAGACTACGAAAAGGTATCAAAATGGTATTCGAAGTGTCAGCGGCATCTACTTGATGAACTATTTGTCCTTCTGACAGACAATTATTTACATTTTTGAAAAAGGGCTTTCAGCATAAGTGAGTAGTTGATGGGAATTTGATGAGTGAGGATTTGGTGGGAACTGTGCTAAGAGTGAGAAATTATTAAAAATATCTAGGAACAGATTCATAAGTATATATCTTATAAAATGCAATTCTTGGAAGACATTATTGAATTGCAGTTACAAAATTAATTTTTCATTTTACATTATATGTGTTCAACATATCTTAGGACTGGAACAGTGGTTTGTGCACAGCTTCAGTGCTTTTCACAGTAAAAAGCAAAAATTTTTTAAAGTTATGAAGGTAGAAAAGGGATTATTAATCATCCTGCTAAGTGGATTTACTGATTGTACATGGTACACTGTAACTCGAACCTTAATGATGGGACTAAAAACTTTTGTTCTGTGTGTACAGAAGGTACTAAGATAACACAGCCCCAATTCATCACATCAAATTCTAGGTACTTTGGTGAAATGCCTAAGATAAGAACGTATTTATACTAACCCCCCTGAGATTTCAGTGAGCAAAGATAGGGATCTCCAAAGGACTTGGAGATTAACTACCCCTTGAAGGTGCCTCTCATTCAGGGGAAGATAGATTCCAAACCAGTAATCCAACAGAGAAATGCTGTAATAAAAATTTTGGATAAACATTTCCCAAACATTAAAGACTTGAACTTTAGGGAAGATTTTTTTTTTTTTTTTTTTTTTTTTTTTAAATGAGCCCAGTCAAAAATAAAACTTCAGAAAACACAATTTGAAAATATACAGTCATGAGGAAAACAGAAGCTGGCATTATGCTCTGAGAATAGGCAAAGGCAGCCTCATTACCAAGCAAGAGGAAGCAGATAAGATAGCAACAGGCACTGAACAAAGAGAAAAGTGGTCTGTGCTTGAGACGGTACCAAAAGCCAGAAATAGCAAAGAATAGAAATGGGAAGACAAAAGCAATGGCATCTCACAGCCTATTCACAAATCACAGGCGTCCTTAGCTCAACCACTGTGTCCCCTTTTCACATAGCATTCACTTAACTTGGGTCTGCCATGGCTGAACATTCCTAACTGTGAAGGATCGATCAGGTAAAGAGGATAACAAACGGTTTCCACTTTCTTCAGACATGTAAGTTATGCTTACTGTGTAGTGAAATCTTCCCAGGGTAGAGGATGAGCTGCAAACCCTGTCGTAACTCGTTAAACCAATACAACTGTGCTAGTTCCACCAGCAGCGCATCTTCTCCAAGCATATGTGTTCAGTAATAATTCTCTCATCATTCAGACAAAAAACTCCAAAAAGCTTTAGCTGGGAGCATTGAAATGCCAGTGAATCCCAGCTTTAGCTGGGAGCATTGAAACTTGAAGACTCAGTACTGTCCCAGATGTGACATCCATGCCATCAGTAGCAGCATAAACATACATCCTAACACAGACAAAAAACCAATTTTTAAAACTATGAAAATTAGTAAGTAGACCATAAATATTCTGCAAGTTACATACACATATGAATAGCCACAGGCTACTGGAAATGTAGCTTACATTTATAGCTGTAAAGACTCGTTACAGATGCGGGTGTTCACAGAATTTTTCAGAAACTAGCTATATATTAAAACATTATGTAATTCTGATTTTGGTACTAAATTTCCTTATACAACTTCCCAACTTAATGAAATCTAAAGATGCAAAAGGGATGGAGTCAAATGCCATAAGGCACCATAAATAAAAATAAGCATTCCTCAGACAGCAGCAAGTTTCCACCTTGACAAGTTCCAATAACACATTTTCTCCTGTTTTTCCTAACATCCCTCTATCAAAGCCTTTCTTTCATTTAAAGGAAGGTATCTGCATAGTTACCGACACCTACTCCAATGTTAAGTTGCCTGTTTTGCTTTATTAAATTATCCCAAAATGTCACTGTGGGGTGGGGTGACACCCACATAGAGTGGGTTTCCTTTTTTGGCAGACTTCTTTCCATAGTTTGTAAAAGCAAGGTTATTTAAGAAAGGATACATTTATTTGATTTTTAGCATGCTGATACTTATGACTCGGGCTTCTCTATGTTAAATTAGAGCTAATTCATATTTCAGAAGCGCAAAAACAGCACATGGTTTGTTGTTTTCTTTTTTCAATCGGGGCATTATTTTGGGTAAAGCATCCCAAATTATTATGTAGGCAGAAATAAAAGTATGAGCATTCTTCTGAACGTTTATATTTGTCATGCATGAATTCAGAAATACATCTATTATAGTTTGTTATTCATGTAATTAGCACTGAATTCCAAAACAGGAGTGCCAAATCAGAATACAAGCAGACATACTCCTACTTTTTTGATTGTTTGTTTTATCTCACTGTACTGGGGTCATCTGGCACCATTCTCTCTGCAGTACTCATACTGCCTCAAGTTGGACATCTTACAGGTTTTGTTTGTTTCTTCCAGGGAAAACAGTATCTTTTTGTGTGCTTCTTTGATATCTTTCTATAGTCTTGTTTTCATACATTTTGAGATAGGAAGTACTTTGGCAAGAAAAAAATAAGCAAAAAGAGATAGAGAAAAGAGAGAACATCATCACTACTGAAACAGTAACACAGCCTACAACCAGGGGAGACTCCTTCATAGACAACTGACAGAATTCTCTTTGGAACATACTGGTAACATAGCAACAGGGTCCCCACTTTAAGAAAGAGTAACCCTCCTTAAGCTGGCAAATCCACCCTTGCCACACAGCCAAAGGGAAGTACAGATCATATCTACTTGGAATCAGTAAGTTTAAGTTGATTCTTTTAAAGATGTTTGCGTTAGGGGAAAAAATAAGATCCTAATAAACAACATTAAACATAGACATGAATTGTGTTCTCTTAGGCTATGCAATTTTGAATGTGAATTTCATTAGTGCCAAAACATGTCCTACATCTGAGACTGGAAAGGATAGATATAGAATACTGAAAAATATCCTGTGCTCTGCAGCCTGTTCTCAAATATTAAAAAGGTTGTGGAAGAGCAGCAGTAGGATTTGGTCCTTTCCATCTGTGTTATTTTTCTTGTTTTCTGTTCTGGGCTAACACTGCTTTCCAAAGAGAGACATATGGAACAGCATTAGATAAAAGGGGTAGACAGGTTTCTTAAGTTTGATGACTCCTCAGACTTAATTAGTATCCATGACACCTCATTCCTACATGGCAGGGTGGCCAACAGCAACTGAGAAACATGCGATATCTGCATCTGCAAGCACACAGCCAAAATTCCTGAAAATGAAGCTAACAACTCTCTGCTGCTTTTATTAATTACCTATTCCACTTCTTTTTGTCTAGAACCACTTTGCAAGTTAAACTGCAGAAGTGTCTACAGCAGAATCCCACAGCACTAAGGATTCAATTATGAATATAACTATAGAAGAACTACCTACTGTTTGCATAATAAAATTTAAGTATTTATTATTTAATATTCATTTCTAACCTATAAGAAAATTATTATACATACAGTGAACACTTTTTTTCCTCTCCTTATTTGCTATAGTTGAAAGTCTCTATACACAGCAAAACTTTCAGCAAGCCTATTTTGTCTAAAATGCTCCCAGTCACCAAGAGAGAATTTACTTGAAGTACTTACAGTTATTCTAAGAATTAATTATTAAGAAATTATTTTATTACTAGAAGGCACTACACATTACTCAGTTCTTAAAACATCAGTATCCTATGTTAAAATACAGTGGGGTGGCCAAATTATTTACTGGGCAAAGAGAAACAAGTTGTGAGCGATTCTTGTACACACTAGAAATATGTACAATTTATTTCTCTTTAATTTCTCTTTTCAAAATTCCAACACAGCAATACTAAAAAAAAAAAAAAAAAAAATCACCATCATGACGTAAACATGATCAAGCTGCCTTACATCAGTGACCACTGCCTACCTATGTAAAAGGGATCTACCTTCAATATTTCCTCCGTGCCTTGGGAATCACCAACTACAGCTAATAAAGATTTCATGAGGCACAAAACAATAGTTAAAGGATGGAGGGAGATTATCTGAGGTGCTATAACTTCTGTATAAAAAAAGGAATTGGTAGCATATACAGAAATGTAGAAAATGCAATGAAAATTAAGGTTAGTTTCTAACACTTCAGTATACCTTTCATTTTGGTTTCCACTTCAAGCAACATGCAAAGAATCTGAATCACACTCCAACATGCAATTTCCACATTGAGCCCCAGTGTCTACCGACACCTCCATAGCTACTTTTACACTAGTAGCACCAAGCTAAAAACCTTATTATTTTTGTTCACACACTGCAACATTTTTTGGCACAGCAGGGCAGAGAGGATACACTCTGCACATAAATTCACAAACTGAAACATACGGTTTTAGAATGGTGAGAAGAAAGCCACCTCACATCACCTACATGCCCCATCCTCAGTCTCTCTTCCATATACCCACTTCCACATAGTGTAAAGCACATCAGTGTGATTGATACCCCTGTACCAGTGCTTCATTCCTGTGACAAAATTTCATAGGTCTTCATCAGACACTGAATCAAAGGCTCAGATCTGATGTGCAAAAGGAATAGGAAGACACAGCAGACATGCTGCCTGAATATCTGAATTTTTCAAAGCAGTCTCACGGATTTGTTTCAGCAGTTTAATTATAATGTAACAGTAACTTACTGGGGTGGGTCAGACTGGAGGTCAGATTGAATATGTGTTGACAAATGTATTTTAAATCATTTGAAGGGATTAATTTAAAAACAAAGTGAGCATTATAAATTTTATATAACACTAACCTTAGTAAGGTCATGTTTTACAGTCAAGTAGATATCTGTCCATATTCACAGACAGGCAAATTTGTAAAATCACGGCAGTTCATTCAATTCTTATGGGGATACATAATGGCTAAAACACAGAGCTGTCACTGTCCTAAAAAATACAACAATCTGAGTGTATTTAAACTGAATGGGAAAATAAGGTGATCCAATAAACTAGGTGACCTGTCAGTGAGTCAAAACTCATTCAAGACTTAACTCAGCAGACCTTTTCAGCATGTACTCAGGATTTAAAAGGAGCATAGTCTAGTCCTGCTAGAAGTAGGTATAGTCCTGCTACCAAAATCAGCAGGTTACTGCAGGGCATCGCAGTGTGGGGACCTCCAACTCAGCGTGCCAGCAGGACCTCGAGGGGACTTCTGCACTGGGGCAAGCCCTAGCAGGCCATGGGGAGCAGCGGGAACACACGCAGAGCTGGAGCACCCACATCTCCAGCCAGAGATTTGAATGTGTGGTGTGTAAATAGGGGCTGTTCAGAAATTTGGGGGTCTCAATATTTTGGAAAGTGTCCCCCGCTGTGGTTTATCTGCTGTATTGCTGATACTGATCTTGAACATGCAGTATACCAAGCATCAGTTAATTATGTATCATTAATAAATAAATTGCTTCATTCTTGGTTTGATTTAAACAATGTAAATGAAAGTTTTTCCAGCAACACCTCTCCAAACTCAATCTCTGACAGCTCTTTGTCAGGCAAAGGATAAGGACAGCCAAAAGTGAGCAGCCTTTGTTGCTTTGCTTAAACACTCAGGAGCAAACTACGCTTATGAAAAAATAAGTCTTATACTGGAGAACATACCGTTTAAAAATACAAGAGCAAATTAATTGACAGTAAAGTACTTCAGGGTGTTCAGAGGTCCTGTTCTGTAATTTTGCACTCCACTTGATAGATTGTTCATAAAGCTAAAGCCTAAGAGAGAATAATAGCTGCATAGCAGAGATGAATTATGCTGAAAGGAGCAGCAATGACAAAATACAAATAGCAGATCACCAGCCTAACAAGGGCAGATGTGAGAGGTCAAGAGACCAAATGAATAAAAGAAGACCAACATAAGAAAGAAAGTAATATTAAAGTCTATCTTGTCAATCTATTAAAGATTTTTTTTAATAATCTAACTAATAGGAAAAACATTAGACATTAGCAAAAATCAGACTGTATAAATTGCCAAAACCTAAGAAAGACACATAAATCCATAATAAAGATAGGCTTGTAAAATTATGACAGGAACCATCTGATAGCAACACAGTACAACTCACAACATCTCAAGCCACTGACATGAATTATTAAGAAATCATGGAATAGAAGGAAAATTCCAAATGACTATAGAAAGCATAGTGTCGTCCTTAGATAAGCAAGTACAATACCCCAGGTAACTACCAACTGATTAGCAGATATTACATACAGGTAAAATAACCACTGTCCTCTGATATTAACACATTGGAAAATAGAAAATGTCAGTCACGAATTCATAATTTAGCTTGATAAAAGTGAATGCATAATGGAATTTACTTACCCAGTATATGCTGGTACACTTGAAAATCAGCAGTGACCTGGTGAAGCAAGTGGTTCCATCAGCAAAACTGATGTTAATTGGTTTTATAGATTTCCATCCAATATCATAGAATCATAGAATCAAATAGGTTGGAAAAGACCTTTAAGATCAAGTCCAACTGTTACCCCAGGACCACCAGAGTCATAAACAGCCTTTTTTTACAATCCCAGTTCACGCTGCTCTGCCTTCCCACTATCCCCCAGCACTCCTTGTGTCTCACTCCTTACTTTGAGCTGGTCAAACCACTGGACATGCATATATGCACCAGGGTGTCCACAAGAGTAAGTGCCACCCAGCCACACCATCAAGCATAACAATCATGTAAAGGCAGTTCTCATAGTAAAATAACCAGTTTAGCTTCTCTAATAAGTGAAATTTGTTTGAAATTAACTATTAAACAGTCATGAAGGGAAACCAAGGGAAAGGGCAAAGGTGGATTAAGGGACAGTTACATCAGTGGACTGAAAATTGGCAAGTTTACACACACCTAATGTTTAGGTTAAAAACAAAAGCTATCAAGATAGCTTGGAAGAAACAAAACAATTTATTGATTATTAATAATTAAAAAAAATTAGTTGTGAAATTATAGTTGAATGCTGCAATTCTTCGTAATTTTTGAGGATATGTGAAGTTACATATCCAAGAACACATGTAGCATAATCAAGAAGATACTTTTGGAAGAAGAAATATATGACGGTTGTACAACTCAACATTAACATCCAATGCAACACACTTAAAAGAAATTATTGATATAATGACTGACAGCAGATAACTACACAGTATTTCTGCATAGATAGGCTGTAAAGCCTAAAAATACTCCATTAATTTATGGTATTATATCTTTTTTAAAAAAGTAAAATTAGAAAAAACAGGAAAAAGCTACAGAAAATAAAATAATAAATTGCTACACACTATTTCATAGTTATCAGTTTGCTTATAATTTATACTGCAGAAAAGAGCAAGGAAGATACTACTTTAAGTAAGTTTTAATATCAAAGTTGCATTTAGAATTGCAGTTCTAAAAAAGAGGATTGATATTTCTATGCTTAACAACATGGTCAAGTGAACTTGACTCAGTCTTTTGAATACTATTATTTATAAAATACTATTTTTAACACACTACTAAAATTGTGATTCAGACCGATATGCTGAAACAGTGTGCTTATACAGATTGTACACGCGCATATGTGAACTACACCACTATAATGTACTGTTGTTCAGATTTATGGTCGCTCTGTGTAAGCAGAATTTAATGCAAACTATTTCACTTTTTCACTTTGACACTTCAACGTTTTACTAACAACATCCTTAAGTCACTACCATGACTTTTTTTAAAAAGCCATACTCTCTCAAGTGTAACTTATTCTTTCATCTTTATTTCCCATGTAGAAAGCATCTTGCTGATTTCCTTATAGAGCTACCACATCAGCAATGTTGGCACGTTCCAGGGCTCTCTAACCTTTCGCTACATGAAAACAGAAGTTCCTGGGCTGCCTTCATATTATCTCAATACATACTCCAATGCCACCCAAGACTCAATAATCTGTAACCACTAAAAATTTCAATTTAATAAACTTAAGAGATGGTTTTTCAGAAAGCTATTCAGATATATTTTCACTTTATATTTGTTCTTTGACTTTATATATAAATGCACTCTCACAAAATTCTTGGCAGATCAGAGGTTTGGCTATTCAAGCTCCAAGTCCCAGTAAGCCATGCTCCTGCCAAGAGGCTGAGATAAGACGCTAGAGCTTAACTTCCAAAATGGACGTCTCCTACTGAAAATTCTATAGGTCCTTTCCTCATTCCTGACACCTGAAAAATGTCAAACATCTGATTTCATGACCAAAAAATTTTCAGAATCTGCTAATTCTTTTTTACCATTTGCATCTTCTACCTTGTGAAGCTCTGCAAATTCTTCCCTTCATCTAGCTATCCAAAACTGGATCAAGAAATAAAAGGTGCAGTCAAAAAAAAAGATGGTCTCTGCAAGAAAGAAACACTACAAAAGTTCACAAATCTTGGAAAATGAATCTTTGAAAGAATGATGATGAAAGTAATTTCAGCATGAATGCAAAATAATAGAAAAAAAAACATTACAAAGCGACTACTGTGCACCTGAAAGCACCAGGCACACACAGGTGCAATAAACAGCAGCAAAAACATATTAAAAAAGAGGCTTGATTACAATCGATAATAAAGCTATGCATGCTTATATTGCATCAGAGGACAAGATTTTTGCAATCTTGTACACTTACACACAAGATTAAAAATACTAGCTAGAGAAGACTGAATTTCATATGAAGCCCTCAAAAACTGTTTTCGTTAAGCTTTTGCTTAATAAAGCATTACATTATTCATATGAAAAATCAACCTAAGCAGTACAAAAAAGTAAAATAGATAAATGCATGCTTTGGAATTACTTTGCTTTACTTCTAGATGCTTTGAAATTACAAATTATTTGATCGATTGGACATACCACCAAAATGTATATTTGGCCAAGTTCCCTAAACTTATTTATTCCATTAGCATTACTTTTTTTCTTTATTTTATTACCTCAAGCCATCTCTTTACAAAATAAGCTAGTCAGAGGAATGGCTAGAATACCTAAGCTGTCCCTTAACTGTTCCATAGCACTTATGTGCCAGAGCTATGTAAAGCTGTACAGCATTATCTAGTAAGAATTAATTTAATTTGATTTTATAAGCTCAGTTGTGTCTATACATATTGCTGATAAAGAGGGACCATTATTTCCCCTCTTTGGACCCAGTTTAGTTTTACTTCAAAATGTTTGTTAGCTCGTCCATTGGGTTTACACTGTGGTCACTGCAGACACTAGCTCTGAACTTTCAGAAACACCTTCTTTAATTGGATTAGAGATTAAAAATATATATTCTTATGTACTATAGGCATGCCTTTTTTAATAAACACAGGGAAAGTAAATTCCTTCTTTTAAGATCTAAACACTGCTGAATATTTAAAAATAGATACCACCTGAAGCAAGCTGGTACAGCAGTATCCTCCTTTACAAAATTTATCGTCTCCTCCTGTGATACAGGCAGTGGAATTGTTTGGGTTTGGGTTTTTTTAATGAAGATTTTATGCCAACATTTTTTCAGATGACAGCAGAGATTCAATGATACAATCCAGGGAAACTATACTGACTAACATTAGATGAAAAGGATGCCAGAGCTTTTAAAAACAAACAAACAAACAAACAAACAAACAAACAAACCGCACATTCAAGAGCTCAGTAATATCCATGAACAAGAAAACTGAAAACAGATTATCACTATTTTGGTAATACTTCAATAAATATCCCTATGAAGTGATTTACCATTGCTGCATTTTACATTTTCTGAATTCCTTAGAAAAAACAATAATTTTCATTTTTTGTAATCTTTTCCTTATTTTGTCATCTTCATTTTTTTTCTTTTTTGTTTCAATTAATCTTTATTGTTTCTATGAAAAATAGAAAGCAAGCTCATGTTTGAAATAATAAAGTCAATTAGATTTAATTTATTCCTACTAACTCAGAAATAAAGACTGTATTTTGTTAGCAAATTTTCAAACTGAGTACATCATCAATTTGGAGGATATTCCCTACCACCACGTGTCAATTCTAATATAAGCCAAACCTTGACAAGGTTGACAAGTGTCATTTTCAGTAACAGGTATTTGAAATGTGTATTACTTGAACAAAGCATTGAAAATGTGAGCTGCATTTTTAGAAACTAAATAGGAAATAAAGATGAAATTTTAAAATTTTAAGTACTAGGTAAAGGACAGTCCTGCAGCCAAAATACATATTTAGGGAGTGAAGAACAGTAACAAGTGAATGGTACAGACACATACTTCCTAAAACACTTGCCTATTCATTATTCTTTGCAAGACATATGGGAAACAAAATATGGCTGCGCATTAGTATTTAACAATGTTGAGATCTCTTGGAAAATTACTGATTTCCTTTAAATACAAATAAATTTTTACTGAAGATCTTGCCTTAGAAAGAAGAAAAAAGTAAAAGCAATACTTTGGCAAAGAATCTAAGTGCTATTATGACTTATATAGATATGTTTTTTGCAAAGTATGAAAAGGAGCTGGAAAAATATGTTTTCATGGATACTAATCTTTTTACAGAACAACCAAAATATGCCAAAAGTTTCTCAAAAACCACACTGAATAGTCAGTCCTGTACATTTCATTTATGTTTGTCCTGAAAGGTGCACTGTAGTGAATATGGATGGACTAAGGAACCCTGGAACTGAGCAGGACAGTAAAACATAAATAAATAAATAAACAAACAAACAAACAAAATTAGGGGCTTGGACGGGTTGTCCACTGCCTTCGCTTAACAGGGCAGACAAAATACATCAAAGTGGAAGGATGGCTAACGTTACTCTTTCCATTATTTTAATTAAACAAACAGCATTATCCTATAACTGCAGGAAAAAAGGAAACTCCTTTAACCAATAATTTTCGATGCTGCATATAGAACACAGACATTCACACCTCAAGATCTCCAGGATGTCCTTGTGCAGACAGCAAGAGTCCATACCTAAAGCCAAAACCAACAATCTGCTGTAAAAGAACAAAATTCAAGGAATGAGCCCCTTTCTTATTCCCCAAATCCCCTGAAAACCCTTGTGCAGTTCTCACTTCTCTGCAATACACAGCTAAGTTCTCACTTCTTGACTTAATGGCCTGAAGCTGCACCAGGGGAGGTTTCGACTGGATAGGAGGAAACATTTCTTCACTGAAAGGGTGATCAGGCACTGGAACAAGCTGCCCAGGGCAGTGGTAGAATCACCATCCTTGGAAGTGTTCAAAAGCCATATAGATGAGGCCCTCAGTGATACTGTTTAGTGGTGTTCTTGGCAGCCCTGGGGTAATGGTTGGACTTGATGATCTCAAAGGTATTTTCCAACCCAGTTGATTCTATGATTCTATGATTCTCTGTGCTTCAACTGGCTGCTGGCTGCTACTCCAAAGACTAGCTTTAAAAAAAGCACAGCTTTTCTTTTGGGCTAAGAGATCCTATAATTGCAGGAGGAGCAAAGACAGGTAAGCCAAGGTGATATATCACCACCCATTTACAGCTATTAAGGTATGCACAAGGACAGAAGGCACAGCAACCAGGGTCTATCTGCAGATGCTCCCAGATCACATCCATTAGCTTCAGTGGGCATCAGCCTCTGAAAAGTTTTAGTGAAAAAGTCTTTTTTCTGACAAACATCATAATCAAGCATAATGTGAAATCCATCACTGGTCAGGAAAATAATAAAAAAAAGAGCTAAGTGCTTCATTCTGTGATTTGTCTTGTTACATCTATCTGTGTTTTTTTCCTGATGTGATATTTGCTGGGTTAGCCAAGTAGGCTATGACAAATACATTCAGAAGAGACAGATCAGATAAATCTAGCTGTTAGCAAAAGAAAGTGGTTTGTTGCACTGAAGGCATTTAGTCTGGAAGAATTTTCATTATGGCTTAATTTAAAATTTTCTTTTCAATAATTAGTTTGCCATGTTTATAATGAACCATTAAAAAAAAGAAAAAGAAGAGAGCAATCCAGTGTGCATTGAGGCAGTTTTCAGTTCTGCTTTACCTTTAAACACAGAAGAAAAGATATACTAATAATGTTAACATAATATCCCCATAATGTGGTCAAGAAGGAACTCTCGGTATATAATGCAGTGGAATGTAACTGGATTTCATATTTTTGTCGTTTGATCAATTTGTAAAACATCACACTGAATCAAAAAGTCATCTACAAAATATAATGAAGACATTAGAGCAGGAAAAAAAGACAGCCAATACTTCACTGACACTGTAGCAGCACTATAATTATCAGTACTCCATTCATCTTTCTCCTTCCAAAACAAAACACTTGGATTCCCCTGTTTTATATCCATACATGGTGACAGCTCCATAAAACCCTTGTGCCTGGCTGCCTGTATTTGCACAACCATTTGCACTTTGTTTAAAAACTATTAGAAATTCATAATGGATTTATTAAATAAAAACGTTACTATAAGCTAGTTGTATCGTTTGGCACATGACATTGTCACTCGTCATGGTTTGACCCCAGCAGACAACTAACTACCACACAGCTGCTCACTCACTTTCCCCCTCAACCCCTGGTAGGATGAGGAAGAGCATCAGAAAAAGGTAAAACCCACAGCTTGAGATAAGAACAATTTAATAATGGAAATAATGTATAATAATAACAATGCTGATGATGAACAGGGAGATAACAAAAGGAGAGAGAGGGATAAAACCCAAGAATCATAGAATGGTTTTGGTTGGAAGCAGCCTTAAAGATCATCTAGTTACAACCCCTCCTGCCATGGGCAGGGACACCTTCCACCAGACCAGGTTGCTCAAAGCCCCATCCAACCTGGTCTTGCAAGGCCTCTTTGTAATTGCCATGGTTTAGACCCAGCCAGTAACACAGCAGATGCAGCCCCTCGATTACTTCCCCCTACTCCCCTCCCCAGGTGGTATGGGGTGGAGAATGAATGTAAAACCTGTGACTTGAGGTAAGAACAATTTAATAACTAAAAGTAAAATATAGTGATAATAGAAAGAATACCAACAATAAGAATAAAGATGATAATAGGAAACAATAAGAGAAGAAATGAAGAGAAAAAAAACACAAGTGATACACAATACAATTGCTTACCAGGTGCTGACCAGTATGTGCATTGGGCTCCACCGCCCTTGCCAAGGCAGACCTCCATTGTGCCGCTGTACGAAACATCCAGCATGCTCCCCCAAGACAGGGCAAGGTGTGTCTGATAAAATTGCACTACCATGACAGCCCAATTAGATGGTATTATCTACCTGATTGTTTTAAAATTAAATTCTAGAATGAAAAGTTCAAGATTTTACTTTATTACAGGTCATACAAATGCATACATAACAGTTTCTCTTCTGGAAAACATACTACTGCATCATCATTAAAGATGGAAGAAAGAAAATTAACGAACAATAGCTAATTAATAAATATCTATCAAGAACGTCTCCTAAATATATTACCCCTCCTAAACTCATCACCATTTTAATTATTGGAATGAGGACATGAAAAGTCTTTAATTTATTCATCCATATTACCAAATTAAAACCTACTGAATCAGAAACCATAATTTAGATATACTGCAGTCCTACTAAAGCAATAAAAACAAAAACAGAGAGTCTAAGAAGCAACAGGGGAAGTTCAGCCACAGTCATTAAAAGTCTTGTTCTTCAGGAACAAAGGATTAAACATTCCAACTCATTGCGAAGTCTCCCTCTGCTATGTCTGCATTAGGTATCCCCTTCAACTCTACTGCTTTTTATTTCAACAGAAAAAAAAAATTACTTTTAAATTTTGCCCTCCCAGCCACAACCTGAGAGCTGCTATTCTCAGCACACAAAACCACAAGAAAGCCTAGATAGGAGCCTCACAGTTTAGCAGCTCCTCCACAGCAGTTTGCTCACTGTGGTATACCACTATCCTTAAGTAAACAGAGATATATTTTTAAAAGAGATAAGCCATCATACATTCATCACAGTGCAGAATGATGATGAGGCAGAGTTACTGTGGAATAAATCATCTATTTTAAATTCACATACTGTTCGCACTTTTAAGACAAAAAAAAAGAGAAATATGTTCAATGGTAAACAGCTGGTTGTATAACAGTTAATACTGCAGTAGGAAACAATGTTGAAAACACTATTTCTGAGTTCACCATTACATAGTTAAAACAACCAATGATGCTGGTTTCAAATATTAAGCCCTCTATCATTCCAGCCATAACCGCCCTTTGCAAAAGTAGCAATGCCATAACAGGTACTATTTTAAAATAACTGATGAACAAAACAGCTCTTTGTTTATATCTGACATCTCCAGAAATCATAATTAACATATTTTTTTGCCATAGGTCTGAAGGCAGGTGTATGCATCTGTGAAGCCCCTTTCCTGCAACACATGTTCATACAGCCTCCAAAAGCCTACATAACCCAGACAGAAATGTATTATTCAGCATTTGCTGGATTTGCCAGCAAATTACCTAATTTAGACCTAATAATGTGATGCTCTATCATCCTAATTAGCATCAGTGAGAAGCTGACTGACAGAAGAGAACTGAGAGCAGCCACATAGCAGCCCAACAGACAGGGAAAATCATCACATTTCAAGGTCAAGGGAGCAGCTCAAGTTCGTATGGGAGCACCTCTTACACACACTGAAGTTGTAAAGACGTTCTGAACCGCTAATTTATACAAAGCATATCTAACTGTAAAGCTTTAAGAATTACATTTGGTTGCACAATACAGCATAAAACATGCAGAGGTTCTTCTGCATAAGCATGATCTCTTCTCTACTCTCCCCATCCATACTCGAATGGACGAAGAAGTAGCTTTAATCCTATTTCTGGTAACTGACTCTCTCATAAAGCAACACGCCGGAATGCAAACATGAAGTTTCACTTCACAGAACAGTTTTAAAATGCCTCACGTTTCACTAGTCAACCAACACATCTTCATGATCCTTGAAGGAAATAATGTGCAAAAATTCCATTGAGTGTACATTGAGGGCTAAGATTCGTGCAAGTGGAAAGTAGTTTTGCTGTTTAAGTTACAGAAATATTTGACCCTTTGAACTTTTATCTTTCACTTTTGCTGTTACATATTGGTACCACTATTGTCAATGGCAGTATTCTCATGGGCCACAATCCTGCTTTTAGTACTTATTTTGCTAGAGTTCTGTCGTGGTTTGAGCCCAGCCGGTAACTCAGAACCACACAGCCACTCGCTCTCTCCCCCCCTTCTTCCTTCCCCCACTCCCAGAGGGATGGGGAGGAGAATCAGAAGAATGTAACTCCCACGGGTTGAGATAAGAGCAGTCCCGCAACTAAGGTATAATACAAAACTACTACTGCTACCACCAATGATAATAATCATTGAAATAATGATCAGTGAAATAACAAGGGGAGAGGATACAATTGCTCACCACCCGCCAAACGATACCCAGCCCAACCCAAGCAGTGATCTGGGCCTTCCGGGCAACTCCCCCTGGTTTATATACTGGGCATGATGTGCTGTGGTATGGAATACCCCTTTGGCCAGTTTGGGTCAGGTGTCCTGTCTCTGCTTCCTCCTGGCTTCCCCTCCTCCCTGGCAAAGCATGAGACTGAGAAAGTCCTTGGTCAGAGTAAACATTACTTAGCAACAACTAAAAACATTGGTGTTATCAGCGTTGTTCCCAGGCTGAAAGTTAAAAAACACAGTACTGCACCAGCTACTAAGAAAGAGAAAAATGACTGCGACAGCTGAACCCAGGACAAGTTCAGATTTTGCCAGGGGAGAGTTGGAGGGCCTGTTTGGTTTCCAGTTTTATTTGCTATAAACAGGTTAGTTTGGTTTGCTGGTCATTTTATTGAAAAAAAAAAAAAAAAAAAAAAGACCTAAAACGGACCTATTAAATTTTTTTGCGTCCCAGTCAGGCTTTAAGGAAGTTTCAAATCCCTAACACATAACAATATTCAATTTAATTTATGTATTTATGTGTATATATGCATGCACACCACCCAACAGAATATATTTCATTAAGAAGTCAAAGTGAATTAATGAGGAACTTTAGACCAGAATGTGATCCTTCTACATGCTTATGTGCAGCAGACCTCTTTCCCTTTTGAGATTCAGAACATGTTTAACTCAATGATACAGCAGAGAAGTTAAATGGAAACTCTGGGAGAAGGTATGTTCAAGTATGGTAAATCTTCCGGAAGTTGTAAGCAGGTGCTATGCCAAAAGAATCAATTCAAGAAAGCACTGGTCTTCTTGGGGTCTGTTTTCCTTCCCAACTATCCTGATTCAAGGTGGTTCAGTTTGATTCTCATTTTAAGCTTTCATTTGCTTATTCTGTGTAACAGGGGCAAAGCAAACATGACAAGCTGCTAGGGGTGAAGTGCACCCATGCCTGCTCATGGCTTCTCTTGGCTGCCTTGTCTTGCATTCCTACTTTCCTTTATTCCTACTATTTCCCAGCTTCATACTCCTATATTACAGAATTCCTTTTTCTGAATTACATTGATTTTCTACCTATTTTGCATCAGCCTATTATTTTTCCTATCCTTTGCCTTGCTGTCTCTGGTTTGCCTTCCCTCTACTCCCACCCCTTACCTTTGCTGTTTCACAAGAGGGTACTTTCCATCAAAAGTATGAGCCATTAGGTTTATCTGCAAACTGCAATCAATAAAATCCTGACTTTTCATTTTTGCTAGGAAACGTGAAACAGAATTGGTGTGGGGGACTTCCTGAAAAGATTTTAAGGGAACTCCAGTAGAAGATCATATCCGAAAAATAAGTTTGCTAAAGTCCACATCACAAATTCCCTGTCCCTTATTTTTAAAGTATGACTTAGTTTGTGCTGCACTATTAATTTCTACACCAGCAATTAAACAAAAAGAAACTACACTGGTGCCAATATACCTCGATATCTGTATCCCAGCACATCTCCTATTACATTCATTATCTTTTACCATTCATGATCATGCAGGAGGAGAAGCTTGCCAAACAAATTAAAATAATTTCTCTCTGGCTGTCTTTGCCAAATGGAGAAAGTCCTTGGTGGGACTAGGGGGGAATTAAAGTTCAAGGAAGAACCACTGGAGCTGCAGTACCAAAGGCTGCTTAAAGGGATTGTATTAAGTCATCTATACCTGGAGTGTTTTCGGAATTATGGTTCATGACAGGCTGCACTTGTATGTAGTGTAGCTGTTAGATGGCTTCTACCTAATAAATACTTTTACCAATTTTGTAATTTTTCTGCCATCTTCATCTGACAAGAGGAGAAAATCAATGAGAAAACACAAAAATTACAAACTGGTAGTATGGGTCTACATAAAATGAAACCATTACAGCAATAATGAAGCAAGTAAGAATTAAATGGTAGAACTTACTCCACACAAAGTAGCCACTCCTTTGAAACAGCGATGGCCTCTGCCTCTTCCAGTGCAGCACATTATTGGCTATGAACTGCCTGTATGATCTACCTGTACGATCTACTGTGAATAAATTTTACATTAGCTTTTCTGCATGAAAAGAATTTTAGGCCCAGATCCTTCTTCTTCTACTGGGGTGTTTAATTTGGTGAAACTAGTCAGATTGAGATGGCAAGGCACTTAACAAATTTATTTCTGTAATTAGAGGAGCTGCAAAGTTTTCATGAAATGTTTATCTGTAGGGTTCTCAAAGAGTATGAGATAGAAAGGGTTAGATTTCTATATTCCAATTGTCTCAGTGGTGCTTCTTATTTAAGAAGAGACTGTAAAGAGGTAATTCAGTAGCACATATGATTTGGAACGTTTGGGGATATTTTTTTCGAGGGGGGTGTTTGGGTTTTCTTTTTTTTTTTAATTTGGAGGTGTATGTTCCATCTCCCAAAGAACTCAGTAGATTTTATTATTTCCTGTCGAAAATATGACTCTTAAAGATATATACAGCTATTAGTTTCTGGAAAACCGCGCCATTTACTTTAAAAAAAAAAAAAAATCTATATATATATATATAATCCTGTCAAATTTTCCATTAAATCCTGTCAAACTTTCCATTTAAAAAAGAGGAAAAAGCTATTTTTACAGGTTTATGCTGTAACATCTGACTAACTTACATGGCAGTTAGTGGCACTATAGAGTGATTCAAGTTGTATTCTCAAGACCTGCAAGAAGTTTAAGAGGATTTTAGTTCTTGTTTTTAAGTAAAGAATATTCTTTTTTTCTCAAATACTTTTGGTGTGGGGGGTTTTTTTTTTATTTCTTTGTTCGTTAGTTTTGGGTTTTTGGATTTTTTTGTTGGGGTTTTGCCTTTTTCTTTTTTCCTTTTTTTTTTTTTTATTCTGAAATACCATTTCATGAAGAAACAGTTTCTTTCTTTGTAGAAATTTACTTTTTACTTCATTACTCTCGAGGAGACGAAGTTAGAACATGAATTCTGCAAAGGCCACTGCAACAGCTGGGGAGAGGCTGAGAGGGCTCTCTCTGCCTGTTGGTAGAGGCTGAGGGGGCTGGGTTTGTGCAACCTGGACCAGAGATGGCTTCAGTGGGACCTAACAGCAGCCCCTCAGTGCCTACAAGGAGATTAGTGATCAAATTAAGCCAGGCTTTTCAGTGGTACACACCAGAAGAACAAGAAGAAATGGGCATAAATTGAAGTAAGAGAGTACATAAAGCAACATTTTTTTTTTCCCTGAGAACAGCCCAGCAGTGGACCAGGCTGCCCTCAGATGTTGTGGGGTCTTCAAATTCAGAGGTTTTTAAGAATTGGCTGAAGGAAGACCTTACAAATCTGGTCAGATCTCAGAGCTGACCCTGTTTCCAGCAGAAGCTTGGACCCTTTCCCGACATTCCTTCAACTTGAATTATGCTATCAACTTATAAAAATTGAGGCAGCACTCTTCCAGATGTTTCTGTGAAAATATGCTAAAAGAAAATCAAAACCCACAGAAACTCCTTTCATATTCAAGTGACTTGAAAACTTTATTGAATATTTTATAATATTCTGGTGTCTAAAAGTTATCCTTAAACTAATCTACTAGTAAGTTGATATATATATAGGTGTATATATATAAAATTAGTAACTTTGGCATACATAATTTTGATTTTTTCTCAGAAAATAAATTAGTCAAGCACAACCTTACTGCACTGAGCTCTTCACAATGTAAAAACTAAAGGCATCTTAAATTTAAGTTGCAGGTTTTCTGCAACCGAGCAGTGAATATGAGAGCAACTGCCCAGTTAACTACAATCTGATACCAAGTAGACCCAGACAGAGTAACAGCACTGGTGCTCCACATAAATTTTGTGATGGTGGGAGTGACGAGCACACAGAAACCACCACAAAGCAAAGCACTGTTTCATTATTCCCTGCCATGTTATCCGTGGGCAACCCTTCTCATCATTATAAGCATTGGCAGTAAGTTCCGTCCATCCCCTCGTTGCTGTTGCCTCTAAAGAGTGAGGTTCAAAGCATGTTTTAATTTTCTTCTTCAACTCAAGCATCAGTGGCCTCACTGGATCTGTGGCAGCTGATGAAAATACACAGTTGCTTAACAAATGAAGCTGCTAAAAACTGTTTGCCTTCAGGCTACAGCACTTCAGAGAAGCACAATTAAACTTACCAGAGCAAAAGGTGGTCTGTGTTATTTTTTAGGGCCTTAAAAAAAATCCTGAATCAGTACATACTCCTTTGCAATTAGTCCTACCATTTTGAAAAAAAAAGTATTTGAAAGTATCTGTGATTCATTTGTCAAAACCCAGACTACCCTGATTCACCACGGGATGTGTTCATTCTAACAGTGATATGAACAGCTCACCCCAGCTACTACAGCTGCTTTTAGTGTCTGAAGAGCCTCTCTGAAGAGCCATTTTTTATCCAAGCCCAGCAGCTAATGTATAGAGAACTACTACCTCTTGCCTCAGACCTTTTGCTGAGCAGAAAAACAACATGAGATTTCCTCACCTCGTGAGATGGCTGCTCTTTACCTTAATAAGTGTAGGAGCTCATTTTGTACCTAGTCTGGAATTAGTCTTTCCAAAACACACAATTAACACAGAACAGTATGTGATTTATACAAACAACCTGCAGTTGCCTATATAAACACTTTCTCCACCTCTGCGTTTGCAATTTCTGAGTTTCAAGCTCATAGCAACGTGCATACATAGATCTTTTCCCCCCTTAAAATTCATTAATGACCTTACACTTTTTAAACATTAGATTTCTCCCAATTTCATTATGTGACTCTTGGTCATCAAGAACGTTCATATTATTCTTGTTTTCCAAGATACCATCTAATTTTGAATTTAATTACCATCTAATTTTGAATCATCAGTAACTTTACTGATTTCACTGGCAGATTCCAGAATTCTCCTTAGCTCACTAATGAAAACACTCATTTCAAGATAAATACTGCAAATATTTTTCCTTTACAGAGTACTTTACTTAACCTTTCACCCCACTGGTGCCTTCTGCACAGCTAGTGTCTTAGCATTTTTATAATTCTTCTGAATTACAAATTCAATTACAAACTTTTTAACCCAAAGTATTCCATCTAGCATATTATCAAAAGGACTTTTGTAGAGCTGATACACAAGTTCCATAACTCAAGCCATACAAGTGCTTTGACAGGTTAATCTACATAATACCAATATCTTAGAGTAAACCTTTACTTCCTTGGCAAGGCTTCTGACACTACATTAGACAGTATCAATCCAAGTTTTTTTCTTTTTTTTTTTCTTGTTTTTTTAATTTTAAGAACACATCTGAACTAGTTTTTCCTGGGTAGGTAACAAAAAATTCCCTAACAACTTGGAACTATCTGTTTCCCTCTTGTTAACCATCACAGTTTTGGTATCCTGACCTCACAATTTACACAGCCAAAGAAACTGAAGCCAAAGAAATTCTTTGGATAATCCCTGGAGCCCACTGAGTCAGAATCCATTTGTAACCTGATGGCTTAATCCTTCTGATCTGACTGCATTCATTGTCCTTATCGGTCAGATGACCAACCCAGTAAAGCTTTTAGAATAGAACAACACAAAAATTATACATTCAGTTATGGACTGAAATGTACCTAACCACGTTAACCTATGAACAGAAGTCACAGACAAACAAGGTCAGAATACTGCCCAAGGCAACTCCTCGAGGTTGACAGCCCTCATCTTGACTGGCGAATGAAACGTGTTTTGGGTTAATTCCCTTTAAAACTTAAGCTTAAGTCAGTCATATAGTATTTGATTCTGCTTTACATCAAAGACCTGTAATCTACTAACGGATTTGGGTATTAAATGACTTTTTATTAGAACAGATTTCCTTTGGGGCTTGTAACCCACATAAGTCAATTTTGTGGGCCTCCATGACAGTGACTAATAGCATGCTCCACTCTGAAATCTTGTCTACATGATATAAAGGACTGATTGTGCAAATATACATGTATTTCTTCAGACATAAACCTGAACACTGAGAATTCTAATACTATAAATTATTTAATTTTTGAAGCTTAGACTGGGAAGATCTTCCTGGGTTTCAGCTGTCATAAGGAAAAGAAACTAAGCCAGGAACAGTGATGCCTTTTTTTTTTTTACCTACTTCCAACCTGTTGATCATAAGTCAAAAAGATGTTCCATTACAAGCAGTCCATCATTTGACTCAGCTTGTCTTTACTCCTTCTGTTTTTCCTCTTAATCCATTTTACACAAGTATCATCATCTATCTGTAGCAACTATACAGTTGTCAAAGAATTATTTTCACTGTTCATGTACTAATAGAATAGTTTGGACTGAAAGGGACCTTCAAAGACATACTCCAGGTGGATGGACATACCTTAAGAGCTGCGTAGAGGGAGAGAATCACCTCCCTTGACCTGTTGGCCATGCTACTCAATTTTTGCAACTGGCTTTCTGGGCTACAAGCGCACATTGTCAGCTCATGTCCAATCAGTCTATCCACCAGCATGAAACTGAACACGTTCTGCAGCTGGGACGGAATAACGCCAGGCAGTTATAAACAAGTATGAACTGAGAGAGGAGTGGCAAAAGAGCAGCTCTGCAGAAAGGGATCTGGGGGTGCCGGTCAACAACAGGCTCAATAGGAGTCAGCAGCGTGCCCTGGCAGCCAATAAGGCAAACTGCATCCTGGAGTACATCAAACATAGTATAACCAGGCAGTCAAAAAAGTTGAATCCACTGTGTTCAGTATTGGTGCACCCTCACCTTGAGTACTGTATGCAGTTCTGGGCACCAAGATTTATGAAAGATGTGAACGTCCTTGAATGAGTCCAGAGGAAGGCAAGGAGGCTGGTAAAAGGGCTGGAAAGATCTATGCATTTTCACACTACCTTCCCATTTCACTCATTTAACATCTTATTTTCTTTCCTGGCAAGAAATATTTTGGCCTTATATCCTTCTCAGAACACCTTGAGGGCTCTTCTAGTGAACACGAAGTGTTGATGTAAAAACTAGGCCAGGACTTCCAGAGCACAAGAGGTTCTACTAAACTCCCACCAAAACAACACATTCAGAAGTGTCCCATTGTTGCTGAATGGAAGTAAAGAGAGAGAAAAACAGACAGTCACAGAAGTAGCAATCAATCAGCGGTATTTCATAAATTTCATATTTTTTCCTCAGTCAGCTTCATTTGAAGCCTTTTATAATAATTCCTCAACAGGGAAGTGAAAATAATTCTGGGTTTTGTCGTATGTTTACAGGGAACAAAGTCTGTGTGGCTAAAAAGGGAGAAGGAAATTTCCTAATCTCATAAATCTAACATGATTTTTACTAAACATTTGAAGATTTTTTCTTATTCCAGATGATTTCCAAATGGGATAATGTTGTTATTCCCAAATATCAAAAACAGTAATTCCAATATCATTATAAAAATTGCAATACAAAGGTTAACGATTTTTTAAATAATGTGATCAAAAGAACTTGTTTTGCAACTGTAACTATAATGCTATTTCAGCTGGCACCTGAAAAAAGGTGAAAATGATCCAGACTCTGAACCTCTGAATGTGACACAAATTTTCAACTTACACTAACATGAAAATCAGAAAATAGGTAATGAAATACAATGGCAGTCCTTTTTTTAAAGAGCCTACAGATGGTAGTCTAATGCTTATTTCACATTATATACAAATAGATAATATAGTTGAACATAGAATAAAACTTGCCATTGAAAGACTTCACTAATAACTTCCATGTGTGAATCTCAAATACCTATGAAAAAAATTTCCTCAGTGCTAACTGAAATTAATTGTAAAAAAAAAAAAAAGCTATTCAATACATTGAATAAAATATTACTCTAAAAGTAGGAATGTGCTTTTGTAAGTCTGAAATTCACATGACTTCTCTACTCAAAATGATTTTTACTTCCCCAGCCCACGTGATTCTCATTTCTCTAAAAAAATCAGTCTTTGACTTCAGATTTTGTTTTTATATATAGATATACACACACATACACACACACAATTGAAGGCAGTAACGACTACTACAAACAAGTAGTTCAGAAACCTAAGATCATTTTTCTTGCAGCAGCTCAATATGAATACAAAATTACAAAATTCAAATTACAAAGGAGAGATTCAACACAAAGGCACATTTGTGTTTGACACAGTACTTCACCTATCGAAATGAAGCCTTATCAAAGAAGTTGAAAACCCTTCTGTATTAAGACTGTTCCTCTAATGGTCTCAGCAGTGTCATACCAGATCTCTCTGTATCTATTTAATTATTTCACTTTTATGTGAAATCATTAAACTGAGACAGTAATTATATTTTAATTAGCAAAGTAAGCCTAAAGTAGTCAATTGTCAAGTACATCCCTAAGACCAAAAGTCTGGTTGTCTTAACTCCCAAGGGATGGGGAAGAGAGAAGAGGGGCTGAAGCGTAATTCTCCAACTCTAGGAACAAGTTAACTGCACTAACAGGACAGGCCCAGATGCACTTATTACCCATATGAATTTCTACATCAGCTGTTAATAAAAATGAATATATTAAGAAATAAAATCATTCCTTCATACAAAGCATCACACTTATCTAAAAGAGTGGAAAAGTATGAACTGTTGCCAACTGTTCTTCAGCCCAGCTACATCCTTCTCTGGCATCCAACCTCTAGTTTTATAGTAGTACTGTCAGTAGACCAGTCAGTCTCACCTCTGTGCCTGGCAATATCTTGGAGCAGATTTCCCTGGAACGCATGCTGAGGCACATGAAAAACAATGAGGTGGCTGGTGACAGCCAACATGGCTTCACTGAGGGGAAAGAAATCCTGCCTGAACGGTATGGTGGCCTCCTATGATGGAGCCACGGAACTGATGGACAGCGGCAGAGCAGTTGACGTCATCTACCTGGACTTGTGCAAAGCGTTCGACACTGTCCCACATGACATCCTTGTCTCTGATTTGGAGAGACATCAATTTGATGGATGGACCACTCGGTGGATAAAGAATTGGCTGGATGGCAGCATGCAAAGGGTTGTGGTCAACAGCACAATGTCCAGTTGGAAACCACTAACGAGTGGTGTCCCTCAGGGATCGGTGTTGGGACCCGTGTTGTTCAACTTCTTTGTCGGCAACATGGACCGTGGGATTGAGTGCACCCTCAGCAAGTCTGTCGATGACACCAAGCTGTGTGGTTTGTTTGATGCACTGGAGGGACGGGATCCCATCCAGAGGACCTTGACACGCTTGGGAGGGGGGCCAATGCCAACATCATGAAGTTCAACCAAGCCAAGTGCAAGGTCCTATACTTGGGTCAGGGCAATCCCAGGCACAGCTACAGGTTGGGCAGAGAAGAGATTCAGAGCAGCTCTGCGGAGGAGTTGGGAGTGTTGGTTGATGAGAAACTGAACATGAGCAGGCTTCAGTGTGCACTCACAGCCCAGAAAGCCAACCATATCCTGGGCTGCATCAAAAGAAGCGTGACCAGCAGGTTGAAGGAGGTGATCCTGCCCCTCTACTCTGCTCTCGTGAGACCTCACCTGGAGTACTGTGTACAGTTCTGGTGTCCTCAACATAAAAAGGACATGGAGCTGTTGGAACAGGTCCAAAGGAGGGCCATGAGGATCATAAGAGGGCTGGAGCACCTCCCATATGAAGAAAGGCTGAGAAAATTGGGGCTGTTCAGCCTGGAGAAGAGAAGGCTGCGTGGAGACCTCATAGCAGCCTTCCAGTATCTGAAGGAGGCCTATAAGGATGTTGGGGAGGTACTCTTCATTAGGGACTGTAGTGACAGGACAAGGGGTAATGGGTTCAAACTTAAACAGTGGAAGTTTAGGTTAGACATAAGGAAGAAGTTCTTTACTGTGAGGGTGGTGAGGCACTAGAATGGGTTGCCCAAGGACGCTGTGAATGCTCCATCCCTGGCAGTGTTCAAGGCCAGGTTGGATGGAGTCTTGGGTGACATGGTTTGGTGTGAGGTGTCCCTGCCCATGGCAGGGAGGTTGGAACTAGATGATCTTAAGGTCCTTTCCAACCCTAACTATTCTATGATTCTATGATTCTACTGCTCTACTTCCATGTCCGTCTTTGTTTCCCATCATGGTAACACTCTGCTCAGTCCCATTTATGTATCACCAGTGTTAAAGGGTTTATTGTCCTCTTTGGTCCTCGAACAAACCTAGGGAGAACAAGCCTTGCCAGCCTGGCTGGAGCAAGGCCAGGAGTATTCCCCTATCAGCTATTTCTTCACTATTTTCTCAAGCCCCTTGGTGTTTCCTGAATTGTAGCAGCCATATTCAATCCTATTCATAACTGCTCGTTTCAAACACAGAATCCAGCAGTCTCCTTTAGATCCTCACGCAGAATCAGGTAGGCAAATATCAAGCATCTGATACTAAGAAAACCCAGTACACTGCTCTTTTCTCTGTAACTTCTTCGAGATGCAAAACAAAGTCATTATACTAATTCCTTTCTCTGAATAACACAGACCATATTATTTCATTCCAAAAAATACATTCAGGTGCATGTAGTTCTGTTTGAAAAATCAGCCTTTTACGACCATCATCAACTTCTGAGCAATGCTTGAAGTATACTATATGAAGACAACTAAGTTAAATTTGAAAACACTAAAAGTTATAACAAATCAGAAATGGTTAGTCATCATCAACCCCTTTCATACAAAGTGGTATAAAGAAACCGTTTGCAAATTATTTCTCACTTAAATTCATTTACCTTCAGGATCTAACAGTCCTTCTGGTTAAGAAATCCAACACTTGAACTGAGTAATATTTTCTAGTCAGACATGGACAGCTGATTAAATTGATTGGCGCCAGTAATTTCCCTCTGTAAGAGAACTGCAGTGGAACAGAAAAATCATCACAATTAATGTGAAAGTAAATCACTAAAAATTAACTGCTATACTTGTCACTGAAAAACTATGTTCAAAGATTCTGCTCTTTGACCATGAACTCAATGGGTCTGTTGTCCTTACAGTCACTTCTTAATTCAAGTCACAGCCTAGTCCTGAGGTGTGTACTGAGTTCACAGGAATACTGCACTTCTATTCATAGAATCACAGAATGGTTAGGGTTGGAAAGGACCTTAGGATCATCTAGTTCCAACCCCCCTGCCATGGGCAGGGACTCTTCACACTAGACCATGTCGCTCAAGGCTCCATCCAACCTGGCCTTGAATACTGCCAGGGATGAAGCATTCATCACTTCCTTGGGCAACCCATTCCAGTGCCTCACCACCCTCACAGTAAAGAACTTCCTTATATCTAACCTGAACTTCCCCTGTTTAAGTTTGAACCCATTACTCGTTGCCCTACCACTACAGTCCCTGATGAAGAGCCCCTCTCCGGCATCCCTGTAGGCCCCCTTTAGATATTGGAAGGCTGCTGTAAGGTCTCTCTGGAGCCTTCTCTTCTTCAGGCTGAACAGCCCCAATTTTCTCAGCCTTTCTTCATATGGGAGGTGCTCCAGCCCCTCATCATCCTCATGGCCATCCTCTGGACTTGCTCCAACATCTCCATGTCCTTCTTATGCTGAGGACACCAGAACTGCATACAATTCGTTTCTCCATGAAAAGTGGACTGAATATGTGGATACCCCCACATACTCACCATTTACACAGGATGTAAATATACTAACGGGACATATAGATCTGCTCCTTTTCCAAGTTTTCAATCTTTTTCCCTGAAGCTTATATCTTGCAAATTGCCTCAGTCTTCCTATCCTTGCAAAACAGAATTACATTAACCCTCTATCCCCATCCACACCCCTTTGGAAAGAAGAACCAGCCCTGCACAATGAAGTGTAAGTTGAAATATTATGCCTAGAGAGTATGTTGTCACCTACGTTGAACTGAACCTCATTAGTTTTTTCAATTAATTACTTCTTAATAAACACCCTTCAAACAGTCTTATTAAGTAATTTGTTGCTCTTTATTGGTAAAACAGATGAAGGGGATTAATATTCTTTATTAGTATCTGTATTTCTTGTAAACTCTGACCTCCAACTCAATGCTATTGATGGGAGCCAATGGAAAATGCAGATCAGTTCAAGATGCAGCTGAGGGCACTAAAAATGTAGTACACTTCAGAAGCCTGGCTCCATTTAGTGTCTGTTTATGAAGTTTGCCTCTAAAGCAGACAGTTATAATAGGAACCATGGCAACTGCTCGACAATGGCAAAAGAGGCAAGAGCATGAACTATAAATATTCAAATTGCATGCAGCTTATAATTTTATTTTTAAATATACAAGGAATAAAGAACTATTTAACTTCATACAATATACGTCTGCCTGTAATTTCCACTAATGCTAGAGCCTCAAAGTTTTCAAATGCTTCTAAAGCAGACACAAGAGCCACAGTGCAATGAACAAAGTGGCAATGAACTCACAAAAGCCTTAACCATAAGATATACTAAATATGTTTTATAAATTAGGTTCTTATTCTATGAACACCACACATAGCACAGCTTAGGACACCCCAATCAATAATTAGGTATGAAGCCAGAGTTTCTCACACCAGCAAAAGGAAGCAGTTCAGCCTAAAGATGCCCTTCTTTGCCCTGGTCACTTGCTGTAGAAGCTGAAATCTTCCTCTGAACATGAACTAACTGTATTTACCTGGCCTATTGTGGTTTCATGATGTTCTAGAAATAAAGAACTTCTTTAAAACTAGTATTTTGTCTGCACTACTTTGAAACTGTATCTCAAAATACCCATCTCTGGCTCTACAACAACTTAAATCTAAAGCAATTTAAGCTAGTTTAAATTTAAAGCAAGACATATCATTACTTCTTCTTTTCCACTTCCACTTGCATATTCCACCTCCTCCTTCACACTAACACTACTGCTTTGGCATCAGACTGATGAAAGAACGCTCATGTTTTTCTAGGTCTAATTTTCAACCAGATGAATTTGTACAAGAAGTTGTACAACTTGACTGCAAAAGTGATCTCAGAAAATAGGGAGTAACTTCATTGAATGAGATATGGTATTCTCAGAATCTAGATTCAAGTTCTTAAATTGTGATTTTTTTGTCTTTTAAACAACTTCAATTGCTTTAAGAAATAAAAATTAAAGAAAAAATACACGAGTTTATGCAGCTCAGGAAAGCATCCCATATTCTAGTATCTGCAGCTGCTAATACAACAATATAAAATGAGACCCACTTTCCTACTACAGGATGAGATGTCAGATCAGCTATATTTAGAGATGGCAGTTCATCTTCCAAAGGTACAGAGGATTACTAGTTTAGCTTTAGAAAAAGAATATTTAGATTCCTAAATTAGGATTGCAAACAAACTTATTTGGAGCAAAATGAGGTACTATTTTTCCCTGTTTAATCCTACACAATTTTCCCAGAGGACACAGAACAGAAAACTGGTACCTCTATTTCACGCTTGGTCTGAAGGATTTTCAGTTCAAGAGGTAGCATCATGTTCAAATGAAATTATAAGAAACTTCTCAAAACACTGAGAACTATTCTAATGATTTATTTTCTTTTATTGTTCGTAATTGGCTATTTAAAGGAACTGTGTCTTGAAACATTTGTTCTTTAAATCTTCTAGGACTTAAAAATAAGTATTTTTTTTTCTGGCTTTGTTTCAAGGGAGTACTCGCTACAATGTAACAATGGTCTTTCCCTGTTTTTAAAATAAAATACTGGGTATCAGTAACATTTCTCCAAGTTATGCTGTCTAAGTAAATAAATTGATACAATTCCACAAAACACTTATGAAACTTTTGGAAATAATTCTTCAATATAATGAAGGATTGCAAGCAATTCTCATTATTACTTACTGTCAGACATGCAACATTTCTTCACTAGGTATACACTTTGAGCAGGAATGGCTTACTATAAATAACTTATTTTGAAGTTCAAACACTCTGCCCTGAGAAGCTTTCTGCTTAAGCATATTTACACGGAGCCTCTAATTGACAAAAGAAAAACCACAGTATATGCACCAATTTAACATCCAACTCCTGTCCCGTAATTACACATATGCATTAGTGTTTTATACAAACACCTTGAGGTAACACAGTAAAAACACTGTCAAAATACATCCCTCTGAACATGCAAGTTTTATTTAAGAGGAGAGTATTTTTACAGTCCAAAATTCAGTACAGAATCAGTACAGAATCCTACACCCTTAAAACATCATATGCATTAGACCTGTACACAAATATGCACTGAGATAATACATCACTTTATTCTTCACTTAAGAAGCGTCAGATACTTCAACACTCAAGTTTTGCTCAATACTTAAGTTCAATTATAAATGACTAATAAAATTGAAGCAGATGACTACAATCAATGTATCTCTTCAATCTGCTTATGACCTTTACTTTGATATACAGTACATTTAATACAAAATATCCTGAGTCATATTCTAAGTACCCTTACCTATTTCTTATTTTTCCCTTAATATTCCTACTCCATCTTAGAGATTTCCATATGTGAATTATCAAACTCAGCTTTCACTCACATTATCATAATAATATTCAACACAGTACTTGAACATTATTATTATAAGGATATCCACCTACTATAATAAGACCAGTAACAATCCCCATTATACATCAGCCATATTATGTTCCCAGACAGGAGTTGTGTGGTAAATCAATACAACATATGCTTCTAAATTACTCATCTCTAGCACAGGAACTTTAAATGCTTGCAGTTAATTCATCAGAGTGTCAGGTATCTTCTACTTGTGAAGGCAAATCAAACTTCTGTTAAAGGAAGCTAGCATTTCATGTTAAGGACTCATTACCAGTGCTTCTGAATCAACATAACTGACTGTTCTATTGCTACAGAAGTGATAGAAGAAATGGCCTTCATTACAAGAACATCATCATATTTGAAGAAGCACTTATTCTTCCAGACCTAGTGTTCCCTCTAATTATACTCAAGACAATCAGGATCTTTATACATGCACAATGGGTTATTTTTCTACTGGTTTGCCAAGATGACCAGGCAGCAGCCAACCCTGGTTGAGGGGAGCATTTGGCTACTTAAGTAAAGTGCTGTACTCAAAACCTTTCAGCAGACTGGAAACTTCTTTGCTAACAAAATTATACTGCTTGCACAATGAAGCTAGACTTTCTCTTGCTGGCACAGACTACAGCAACACACATTTATACCCATTCGCTAAATGTAACTTTATAAAATCATTGGCCTGTGTTCACAGAGTAAGTGGTTTGGAAAGCTTCATTTTAACTTGCGTCACCTTTCATTTAGATATTTTTCCTAACAGTGCACTCTAATGGAGCCCAGTATGCAAACTCTCTCCTGGCTCCATCTTTGAATTACACCATTCTGAATGAGGAAGAACAGTCAGATATTGAGCAGACAGTAAACAAAATTCACAGCTTAATTCAACACTGCAACCTGCTGAAGTTGCTAGACAAAGAGTTAATTAGGACAGGCATTAAGCAAAAAATATTTTTTTTTCCAATATGTTTACTTTCACAGGACCTATTCATCATCAAGGCAGACAAAGCCCAAAGATCAAGGCATAAAAACACACTTTAGATGCAAATCTAACTGCTTTTATTCCAATGATTCCTTGTACTCATGTAGGTAAAAGCTTGTTTCCTATGGAGTTTATTAAATTCTCTGCCTACATGTGCTTTATCTTCCTGTTACATACTCCAATGAGACTGAAAGCCTTAAGATGAGCTGAGCAGTGGATGGAACAGTCAGGCAATGCTTATGCACAAGGTTTCTGTTTCTACTTTGTGTAACAGAACTTTGTTTTCCAAGTCTTGCAATGGGTCAATGGGTCTTTATGCATCCCTTCAATTTACTAAAAAAATTCTGACGAATATTTTTCTCCAGAGCAATATGAGTTTATTTTTTTCTCCTGGTAATGTTAAGAGCAGGTGAGGTAAAAATATATAAATAAAAAGCCAATTGCACTCAGACTATTTTATCCATATATCCATACTTCTGTGCACATCTATCCATACATTTACACACGCACACAAATACATAGCACATGCACATATATGGCAGTGTTAATAAGCAGAAGGGCTGAGGTTTTTCTAGTTATATTTGCTCAGTCAGTGTAGCATAATGTAAACTTAGTACCACGTCAAGAAATTTGAAATGAATATCCAACTCTTAACCACCTGTCCTGCACCTGCACTTTCACAAGGCTAGATAACTGATAATTATAACAGCTCTTTTGACAGGCAAGCTTGCATTGTTAATGGATGTTATGGGATAATTACAAGAAATATAAATTATGCTTCCCCTCAAATAATCTTTTATACTTTTCTTTGCTTGTAGAGACAGAGCTTAGTTGATACAGAATCATGTATTTCCTCTATAAAGATCTGGATAGAATACTTTGTATGTATAGCTTCTATATTACCTTTGAGAGGAAGGTAATGGCAAGAATGATATCTTACTCTGTCCTCACTGATCATGCAAGAAGACAGTACAATTTATAAAAGCAATAATTAAAGGACAGGGTAAACACAAAACATGATAAAACACATTATCATTGTAACAACAACTACCTTATACAACTTAATTTGCTATCTACCCTCTCATTATAGATGAGAAGTATTTGACAGATCTAATCTTTCCTAAATGTCAGTAAAACAAGAAAATAGAAAGCAGGAAACAAGTAAGGAAAATAATGACACACTGCACCAAAGGGAAAAGGTACAAAACTAGAGGCACAGTACATGAAGAACTCCCCAAAGGATACTCGTCTGTCCAAATGTGCCTATACCACATTTATAATTTATTATAACGGTCTGATAAAAGAAAATTTATTATGGCATAAGAGTAGGATACACTGTTGGTTAAAAAAAAAAAAAGGCTTAAAAAAGGAAGTATAGCTGTTGGTCTTCATAAAGGAAATAGTTAAGATTTGGTAGTATGGTTAAGGCTATGAACGTCAAGACTAGAGACATTAAAATCTCTGTGGCTGGAAGAGAAGGAATGCTGCACAGAGCTACTCTGAACCATCAATAGCACAAACACAGCATAAACAAATGTCACAAAGGAGATTTCAACTAGAGCACAACAAAGATTCAAAATTATGTTCAAGTCTAGTCACTTTTGTTCAAGGAGGACTGAATTAAAGATAAGAACAATACAAGGAAATAATTTGCTTTGCATAGCAAGAAGAGGGAGAGGAAAATAATAGGATTGCTGTCAAACATGGCTCGGGTTGAGGGAACATGTAGGAGGTAAGAGCTAGTCAAGCTGAAGGCAGCATTTTCATCAGAACGAGTGATACAAAAAAGCAAAATTAAGCAGCCAACTGTATTTCTAAATAAACCTATAAAAACTGTTTAACACTTAAGTAACAGCAACAGAAGAGGACCCCCTGACGAGGAAGTTTCCTTCTGTTCAATGTTCTTACGTATTCAAAAAGAAACATTCCTGTAATTCACTGAATCACAGAATAGTTTGGGTTGGAAGGGACCTTCAAAGGATATCTAGTCCAACCCCCTGCAATGAGCAGGGACATCTTCAACTAGATCAGGCTGCTCAGAACCAATATCCAGCCTGGCCTTGAATGTCTCCAGGGGTGGCACATCTACCATCTCTCTGGGCAACCTGTGCCAGTGTTTTACCACCCTCATTGTAAAAAATGTCTTCCTCATATTCAGCCTGAATCTCCCTTCTTTCAATTCTCATCTTCTTTGCAGTGTTTCTAATCCCTGGCAGGGAACTGATCTGCCTCTAGTATGCAGAAATATCTCACCACTTCAACACTAGCCATTGGTGAGGTGGGCAGAGCAGTGTGTGCAACTGAGGACTCTAAAGATTTGTTTCAGCTTTTACTCTAACAAAACTTGTTTTCAGAGTTCTTCAGTTTCACCAGTATTCTCCTCAGATGAGCAGCAAGAACTGATTTTGAATGAACAAAAATGTATATTACTTCTTTCACCATCTTCTCTGACTTAAATACAACCACAGTGCAACATTCTTAAGTTACTATTTAAATTGAAGATGCAACATCTGATAATAGACAGAAGTTCCATTTTTTGACAATGGTTGATAGTGACATTTTAATGAACTAGTATCTATGGACATTGAATAGATGTAACAGTAGGCAACACAAAATATACAATTTTCTAAGAAGAATAAAGCATTATACAGAATAGTTGGAAACTATTTACAAGGATTTATAAATCAAATATAATTTTTAGTCTTCATTTTGAGCTTAAAAGAAGAAAAATAAAGAGAAAATTTAAATACATATGAAGCCTAGAGTTGGCACAATAAAACAGAAACTCCAAGTTTCACTCCCGGATTCTTCAAGCATTCCCTAATCATCAATATTTCAGTTTAGTTAACAAAATATCACCAGCTTGCTTTGAATATTGCTTCAATTCTCCACTTTCCATATATTACAGTACTTTAAAACATCTGATATTATACTACTATTAATGCTTCGTATGCAAATATACTCCCAACAGCAAGGTATTTCACCTCTACACTCAAACTAAGAAAAGCACAAACTTACAGTAAAGTCCAAGAAATGAAACAAAAACCCCACCTGACCTCAAGAAAACTAGGGTTTTACTCAAAATTAGTTTTTAGAACAATGAAACATCAACAAATTTTCTGAATTTTTTTCCTTTATAAAAAAAAAAAAGCCTACTTTGATATATTAAAAGTACACAGTCACACCATTAAACTTAGAAAAATGAAATTAGGATTTACTACTAGTAATTAGAAAGAATAAAGTTCATTTTTCTAAAAAAAAAAAAAAAAAACACAAAAACAAAAAAAAACCCAAAAGTTTTACATTTCTCTTTTGCTTGGAGATATACTACTGAACTGGTATGGACCAGTAAAAAGAGAAAATAAAGATATTCTTTCAGGATTTTTATTTTATTCTTGATGTGGATTCCACACTGAAAATTACAGGACCATTTGTCTGAAACCATTTTAGAATGCTAAAAAAGAACTTAAGAGAAAACAATAAAGTATCTGGTGTACAACCTGCGATTTAAAGGTTCAACACATCCTTTTAATAACTACTAAACTTGAAAGGACAGCAAACATTTACACCATTTCTTCCTCCAATAAAATCTATACTTCTTTTCTTAAGAAAAAAAGAAAAAAAAAATATTTTTTGTGCAAGTTATTGCCAATCACAACAGTGCATTAAAGTGACATAAAAATCAACACCCCTTAGGAAGTTTTAGATGTTATTTTTGAAAATGAAAGATTAATTGACAAGAACATAAAATAGAAACAGACTACAGGCTAAATCATAGAATCACAGAATCAGCTGGGTTGAAAAAGACCTTTAAGATTATCAAGTCCAACCATTAACCCAGGACTGCCAAGACCACCACTAAACCATGTCACCAAAGGCCTCATCTACATGGCTTTTGAACACCCAGGGACGGTCATTCCACCACTGCCCTGGGCAGCCTGTTCCAATACCTGATCACCCTCTCGGTGAAGAAATTTTTCCTAATATCCAATCTAAACCTTCCCTGGTGCAGCTTGAGGCCGTTACCTCTTGTCTTATCACTTGTTACTTGGGAGAAAAGACCAACCCCCACCTCACTACAACCTCCTTTCAGGTAGTTGTAGAGAGTGATAAGGTCCCCCTTGAGCCTTCTCTTCTCCAGACTAAACACCCCCAGTTCCTTCAGCCATTCCTCATAAGGTTTGTTCTCCAGATGCTTCACCAGCTTTGTTGACCTTTTCTGGACCTGCTCCAGCACCTCAATGTCTTTCTTGCAGTGAGGGGCCCAGAAATGAACACAGGATTTGAGGTGTGGCCTCACCTAGACCACTGCCCTGTCCCTGCTGGCCACACTATTTCTGATACAGGCCAGGATGCCGTTGGCCTTCTTGTTCACCTGGGCACAAGTTAGCTCATGTTCAGTGGTCATCAATCAGCATCTCCAGGTCCCTTTCTACTAAGCAGCTTTCCAGCTACTTTCCCCAACCCTGTATCATTGCATGGGGTTGTTGCGGCCCAAATGCAGAACTCGGCCCCTTACCTTGTTGAACCTCATACCATTGGCCACAGCCCATCAATCCAGCCTGTCCAGATCCCTCTGCAGAGCCTTCCCATCTTTCAGCAGATCAACACTCCCACCCAACTTGGTGTTGTTCGCAAATTTACTGAGGGTGCGCTCTATCCCCTCACCCAGATCGTCAAACAACACTGGCCCTAACGCCGAGCCCTGAGGGACACCACTAGTGACCAGTCACCAGCTGGATGTGATACCGTTTACCACCACTCTTTGAGTTTGGCCATCCAGCCAGTTCCCAATCCAGTGAAGAATACACCTATCCAGGCCATGAGCAGCCAGTTTTTCCAGGAGAATGCTGTGGAAGACAGTGTCAAATGCTTTACTGAAGTCCAAATAGACAATGTCCACACCTTTCCCTCATCAACCAGGTGGGTCATCTTATCATAGAAGGAGATCAGGTTGGTCAAGCAGGACCTACCCTTCATGAACCCTTGCCTGATCCCTCCGTTTTCCCACACATGCTGCGTGATCTCACTTAGGATCATCTGCTCCATGACCTTCCCCAGCACTGAGGTCAGGCTGACAGACCTGCAGTTTCCAGGGTATTCCTTCCTGCCGTTTTTGTAAAGAGGCATCACGCTGGCCAACCTCCAATCCTCTGCAACCCGCCCACTAGACCAGGACTGCTAATAGATGACAGAGAGTGGCTTAGCAAGCTGTTCTGCCAGCTCCTTCAGCACTCTCGGGTGTAACCCATCTGGCCCCACAGACTTGTCTAAGTGGAGCAGGAGATCTCTAATGATTTCTTCCTGAATTATGGGGACTTCAATCAGCTCCCCACCTCTGCCATCCAAGTCAGGGAACTGAGTACCTTGAGGATGGCTGGTGTGACTATTAAAGACTGAGGCAAAGGCAGCATTAGGTACCTCAGTCTTTTCCTCATCCTCAGTCACTAGGTTTCCCCTAGTATCCAGTAGAAGATGGAGGTTCTCCTTGGCCCTCCTTTTATTGCTAATATATTTGTAAAAGTACTTTTTTATTATCTTTTATGGCAGTGGCCAGATTTAGTTGCACCTGTGCCTTTGCCTTTCTAACTTTCTCTCTACATAACCTAACAACATCCTTGTACTTTTCATGAGGCAATAGTCCCTTCTTCCACAGGTGACAAATACCCTTTTTTGTCCTGAGTTCCAGCAATATCTCCCTGTTCAGAGAGGCTGGTCTTCCCCGCTGGTTTGATTTTCAGCACATAGGGACCCCCTGCTCTTTAAGGATTTCATTCTTGAAAAGTATCTAGCCTTCTTTTGTCCTTCAGTAATGTTTCCCGAGGAATTCTACCAACCAGCATCCTAAACAGGCCCAAGTCAGGTATCCGGAAGTCTAAGGTGGAGGTTTTGCTGCCCTTCTTCCTGACTTCTCCAAGGATTGAAAATACAATCATTTCGTGACCACTTTGCCCAAGACAGACTCCAACCATCACATCACCCACCAGTCCTCTGTTTGTGAACAGCAAATCTAGCCAGGCATCTCCCCTAGCTGGCTCAGTAACGAGCTGAGTTATGAAGTTATCTATCTATTATTCCACACCCTCCAAGAACCTGCTGGATTGTTTCTTTTCTGCTGCGCTGTACTTCCAGCAGACATCTGGTAGGTTTAAGTCCCCCATGAGAACAAGGGCAAGCGATCACGAAACTTCTCCTGGTTATTTGAAGAACACTTCATCTGTAACTTCATCCTGACTAAGTGGTCTATAACAGACTCCTACCAGGATATCTGCTTGGTTGGCCTTCCAATGTACTATGAAAGTACATTTTTAACTGTATCAAACCATGTACTGCCATTTTTTGTTTAAGACAGACGAAAATCAGCACTACCTGCCTCCCACAGGGTGAAGAAAGAATCCAGTACTACTGAAGTTCTCCCAGAGAGCTTCTGTCCTTTTTGTACTTCAGCAGCATTTCTTAAATCTTAAGCATCTGAAGGACTGTGGGAGTTAGCATCAAGTGGCTCACAGACAGCAATTTTTGCCCTCTTTTCCATGCAGCAAAGTGTTCTGACATATCTCAGACACAGGGTATCACAGGTTAAAGGATGTGAAAAACAGCTGAGAAATTAGGCAAAAGAACAAGGCACTGTAAGACAGGATCAGGAGAGGGTGCTGGGCTTAAGCAAAAAGAAAAGCTAGACAGAGCTCAAAGTGTGGTTAGCTATGTAGACACATAATGTGTAACTCTACCCCACCACAGTGATCACAGTAGAGGTAAGGCTGGAAGGGACCACTGAAGACTGCCTAGGTTCAGCCAACTCACAGCAAGATAAAATAGACCAAGCTGCACAGTATCATGTCCAAACAGCTTATATGTTTCAACAGAGTTCCCCGTGTTCTTGTTTGTGCTCACTGCCCACCAGTGGGCACCACTGCAGAGCCACTGCCTGGCTCTGTCTTCTTTATTCCCTGACCAGTGATAGGACACATGGATATGGAATGAAGTGTCAGAGGAAGAAGTTCAGACTGGGCATTAGGAAAACATTCTTCACAGAGAGGGTGATTGGTCACTGGAACAGGTTCCCCAGAGAAGTGGATGCAGCCCCAACCCTGTCAAAGTTTAATAAGCATCTGGACAACACTCCCTTCTTACTTCAAAAAAACCACAACAAAACAACAACAAAAAAACCCTTGAACATAAAAATATTTTTTGTCTGTATAGAATACAATACTACGAGACACTAAACGTAAAAAATTTTAGCTAACTTGCAAGGTAAGAAGTAAATTCAGATTATTCTTTTAACAAGATATAAAAGATAGATAGGAGAAAATTTCTAAGTGCTTTTGTCAGACATTACCAAAAATCTATGTTTTAATATCATATGTTATTTTTATGATTGTAACAGGAACTCAACAGACTGATTTCAGTACAATGAAAGGATAAAATTTTCCTCCTCTGTCGAGCCATAAGTTTATATATTTGTAGGCACGCATGTGTGTATATATATATTTACACACACATTTTAAATATTCACAGCACTTTTCTTTAATGACATATGAATATGCATAATCAAATGAAAGGGATGCTGGCAGAGAGATGTGTAAATGAACTAGCTGCTCCAGATATAGAAGGAGACAGTATGCAGAGGTATAAATACACTGAAATTGGTATGCTTCCATTGGCAACTGTTGTGTATTGAGCCTACATCACTTCTTCCTACATGACAAAGAGCCTAAGATCCTTAAGCTAATAAACCTAGATACAAGCAACCATTAAAAGTTTCCCTTGATGTGATAAAGTCTCTCCCTTGGAGAGAAAAGGGGAAATAACCAAAACTCTAATGAGTGGCTTAATATAAACTCAGCTTAATTTCCTGTAAGGTATTAAAACCCCTAAAAAGACAAAAACCACAAATAAAACAAAACATAATAAATCTAAATAAAGTACAGTATATAATAGGTTGCAATTCTAATAGAAAAGTGATATTTTGCATGGCAATTTCAAAAACCAGTTAGGTACATTTAGTTAATGTAATCAGTTAGACAACCCATATGCTTTCTTATTGTTTACATTGATGTCTTTCTTGATAAGTGTTCTTTAAAAAGTGCTTTCAAATGTACTTTACACCAAAATAATGTAACTAAACATTACACATATACTGCCTCAAAATCTTTAACACTTAAGTTGCCATTGAAATAAACTTTAAATTTATACTATAATTACACAGCATCACAATGAATTTGTATTTTTCTTTACATTGATTTTCTCTGCTAAAAATAGGAAAGTAACAGATATGGAATTACCATAAATGAATGATTGCCTTGTAAGAAGTCCCTCGATCAGTTCTGAACAGAAATTAATAAAATTAGGTTTGGCAAAAAACTTACTAGGTCTACACTTGCTCCTTTATGAAGTCACAGCTATTAAGATGGAAATGAACTGCTGCACCATTTCCTCCAATTCTGGACTTGTTCTGAAATTAACGCATGTGAAAAGAGTCTCTACTACATAATCTGAAGTTCTGTATTACTCAAATACAGAAACTGTACTTCTGTATACTAAACTTAAGATCAACCTCCAGCCCATATTCTCTAAGCATCATAAAGCGCACAATAAACTACACCAGTCTTACTCAGGAATCTCTCTTCAATTTCTAACGACAAAATTCAGTGCATCCATACCACGAGTCCTATGTGTAGCGCCAGTCTCTGTATCTCAGGGAAGACAGCAAAGTTGAAAGTGTAGACCAGGTTGCCCAAAACCCCATCCAGCCTGGCCTTGAACACTGCCAGAGATGAGGCAAGCCACAGCTTCTCTGGGCAACCTATTCCAGTGCCTCACCATCGTCATAGCGAAGCACTTCTTCCTAACATCTAATCTAAATCTCCCCTCTCTTAATTTAAAGCCATTTCTCTTTCTTATCACTACATGCCCTTGTAAAAAGTCACTCTCCAGATTTCTTGTCAACCTATTCAGGTACCGGAAGGCTGCTCTAAGGTCTGCCCTGAGCCTTCTCTTCTCCAGGCTAAGAACCCCAACTCTCCCAGCCTGTCTTCATAGGAGAGGATATGGAATCTATGGAACAGCATCCTGCATTTCCACTACCAGAAACAGACTGGTGGGCTAAGACAGACTGCTGTTCTGATCTCAGTAAAAAGCTTCTTTTGTTTCAATTCTTAACTTCTGTATTCTTATCGCATATTTGAAGCATACCTATAGGTATGCTTCAGTTTTCATTTTTGACTTCTGGCTGCCTTTGTAGGGAGAGTGCTAGAAAGGCCCTACAGGATTCATTTTGTTACTATATTTAAGAAGTGAGCAGCACTATATGAAGGACTTCATTCTACTCTGCAGCCCACAGTAAAGAGACAAACAGCTTACCTGCATCAATCTTTCCCGAGTGTAAAAACATCACCACGGTATTCTAGAGATGCTCTTCATGACCCCCAGACAAATTATTTTCTAACTTGCATTTAGCTGTAACTAACTGCACTTGTCAAGTGCTGCTATGCCAACTCATAGGAATCTTCCTCATTCTCCTCCACATGATTTTCACAGGGGTCATTCAACCAACTGTGTGGCGACTGTATACCACAGGCTGAAGCCTATAGGAAACAGATCTGTTTGTATGCACACTCATGTTATCTATTGTTCAAGTTACCTCACACAGAAATTTATGTATCAAATCTTACTCCTCAAGGTTTGAGAAGCAAAATCTCCAAACTGTCTTACCAGATAACCTTTTAGTCTCAGGAAAGTGTTTTCTCTAGGGTTTTATCTTAGGGCGCTATTGCAAAAGAAGATAGGAAGAGTCTGATTCTTGTCCAAACCTCTGCAAAGATGAAGGCTTGAGAAAGCTTATGTGGCAACTACATTCTCAATTCCTTCAAAAATCTAAGCTTATGGCATCCAAAAGCCTCCTGACAGTGGGAAATAATGAAAAGTGACAGTTTCTTTGACGTGGGTTGATCAGAATTAAATGTTGGCAGGATCAGCACAACACAGATAAAGTAAAAAGTAAAATATTTGGAAGAAATTTTTAGAATTATTTCTTGTGCTCCAAAGTATTCAGTATGGAAAATTCAAAACATTTGATGTCATATTGATTATTATTGCAGAAAAGCCAAGTACAAGTCTGTGAGAGCTGACTAAACTAAAAAGCAATACAAAGAAACCTTTGGGGGAAATAAAAAACAAAAGCACAAAAAAACCCAAACAAACAAACAAAAAACCCACACACCACAAAAAAAAAAACAAAAAAACAAAGAAAACCAAACAAACCCCACCACAAAACCCCACAAACAAACCACCACACCAACTCAAAAAACCCCTAAACCACAAAAAAAAAAACCAAAACCACAACAACCAAACAAGAAAACCACAACCAATGAAAAAAAAAAAAAAAAACACACAAGCAAAAAGCCAAAAAAACCAACCAATAATGCAAGAGAATACAAATGTTCTAAAGCATACTCAGCTGTGAATAATATAATTTTTCAAGCCATTATTAGTATACTAGATGAAATCTTTGAGGTATATAATTTTCTGTCTGTGGTGGTGCATCTCCCCTCACCCCAGTCCTCTGGGCTGCTCTACTATCTCAGACATCCCATCAGGCCTTGGCTTTTGTGTAATGAGTTGGGTGGTGAAGCATCCCTTGACCGTATCAGGAACTCTTGCATGGAGAAGGAGGGAGTCACTGATCATACTAGGAACTCAGGTCATTTGGCTAAGGCAGTAAGCAAGAATAGGGATCATCAGTCATTCCCCGACAGCCTCAGAACATTCCTTCTCTTGATCATGCACAAGTGGAATGGTACCATTGCCACAGAAGTTTTGAAAAATTTCTAGTAACTACTGGCCCAGGTTGCAGCCAGTATGAAGTTTACTAATGACAATCATCTTATCACCCTACAAACGCAGTCTTAACTGAGGCCCTTTGAGCTCTCCTGGACCGCAGTGGGCTACAACCGGCATCTCCCTGTGACTGGGATGCATCTCAGAGCTCCCAAACTCTCAAGTTTCAGGATAATTGGAGGACCGTTGTCAAAAGCTGACGATGAGACCTGGGCTGAAGTGTCATCCCTTCTCTAAAATTCATTTTTAAGATTTCAATTTGTGCTTAAGGAACACAATGTAACGCCAAATTCTTTCAGCTAGAGGTAATATGATTACATAGATTTTTGTTCCGATTTGTAGTCCATTTCAAAAAGTCTCCACAGTAACTCCAGCTTGCGGCAATTAAGTCATTAAGAAGATGGATTATTTCTTCTTTTTCTCAGAAATTTGTATTTCTGAGAATGTTCAGAGCACAGATTACTTTCCTTCCTCAGCAAATATTCCAGCCCTGAAAGATACTGTTTACAACCCCACTTGTTTCACTGAAACAATAAAGGTGTTATACAGTCATTTTATTCTCCCCAAAGCTTGTGTTGACAAGTTGCATACTATGTGCCTCACACAGATGCGTATTACCCTCCTAAAAGAGTATTTACGGTATCATTAACTCAGAATAACATACAAAATCCATTATTCTTTTCTGATTACTGTAAAGCACACTATGTGCAACATGTATAATAAATGTAGCTGTAAAATAGTTATGGGTACATGAAGTTTCTCACTCGCACTAGCATTCAATCTGTATTATCAAGAAGTGATATAATATTCCCCCACTGAAGTAACAGGTATGATAAAGGCCAGTATGAAGTAGAGATTAAACTTAAATATGAAGCAAAAAAAGTGAGCAAAAAACTGACTTCCAAGCACCACTCAGTTCTTAAAGCAAGACTGTACAAGGTTACAGAGATGTTTCTGCAGATACCCATTCTGGCTCAATATTGTAATCTCATAATACACAAAACACACAGAAGACCATACTGGAGTCCCCACAAGGAGGATCCTTTATCACATCCCATAATAAACATTTTACACTACATCTGACTTCATAAACAATGCTAATTATACCATGCAAGGATTCCCATTCCTCTTCCAAGTAAGCTATTAACAAGCAAACCACTGCCATGAATAATCTTCACCTGAAATTTATATGACTTAAAATATTTAAAATGGGAATACTTCTATAATTAAGGATACATTCCTATGCCTTCTGTACCACTCCTGTCTTCCAGATTGATTCGACTTTTAGACAGGTATCTATCTGACTAGGAGCAAACTAGCCACATCAAGTGTCATGAAATATTTCTTGTCAAACAGATAGAACATCACATTTCCTTACTAATAGCACTAATTTATTCCCTATTCCTATTGGAAAGGGCTAACCACAGAAAAGGGTTCTGGAAAAAAGATACCAGCTACAGGGGATGAACATCTCTATTATTTCTTCAAAAGAAAGCAACGTAAAAATAGCCTTTTTTGCCTTCAACCAATTACATCGGAAAATTTAAAATAGATATTTTATATATATTTTGCAACTAGCAGTAGACAAGGAGAATGGCAAATTTCAAGTAAAGTCAGACACACAGGAGATTTGGGTTGGATATAAGGAAGAAATTCTTTACTGTGAGAGTGGTGAGGCATTGGAACAGGTTACCCAAAGAAGTTGTGGATGTCCCATCCCTGGCAGTATAGAAGGCCAGGTTGGACAGGGCTTTGAGCAACCTGGTCTAGTGTGAGGCGTCCCTGCCAATGGCAGGGGGGTTGGAACTAGATGGTCTTAAGGTCCTTCCCAACCCAAACCATTCTATGATTCTATATTCCAAATACAGAAGTATCCAGAACTTAAATTTCTCAACACTGTCTCTGCTGAATACCAATGATGTTTGCTGTATGGATTTTGGTCTCTCTCATTTTTTTTGTAATCATTCAATTAAAGGAGCAATGTACTTTAAAAAATAGAAGAGTACTCATTTGAACTAGAAATAAGGAATTAATCAGAAACCTAGTTCAACACATAGCAAATCTGCCAAAATCTTATTAATTCACTGACAGGTTGGTCTGCAAGGAATGCAAATCACCTGTTTCAAAGAGATTATTGTTCTGAAGATTTAAATATTCACAATCCATTTTTAAAGCAGTTATGTCTTCAATGAAAAGCAAAGTAACAAAAATACCTAGTTCCATGTACCTGACTATTTTGTTAAACTATTCTAAGAGCCAGATAACATATTTACAAAATTAAAACATATACACGCTTATAAACTTATGGATTAAGTGATCAGTTACTAGGTCAGTAATAACACACATGAGCAACTGCTAAATGGATCGTATTCCCACATGAAAATACTGTTCAAGAAAGTAATTTTTAAAGGCTGCTCTTAATACAGCAGGTTTTCATAAGGAGAATACTGTTTAAGTAATTTAATTTTATCTTTTAGAACCATGCAGCTTGCCGAGGATTAAGTTCTTTTCCTTCACATAAAATGAAATGTATTTTACTGAATGCCTGAAGCCTTTCTATATTTATCTGTTATTCAGAGGAGTTACTGTTTAGTAGTCAGTGGTATGCACCATTGCATATATGAAACAAAAGTAGGCTCTGAGAAGGTGCACAGTCCATGAATTTGGATGAGAAGAGGCAGAATGTCTGCAAAAAGCTACATTATTTTGAGAAGCAAATGTTTTTGTAAAATGTTTTAGAAATCTATTCCTCCACATGACCAAATGAGCTCACAACCTTCTCTTTTAGCACAGAAGACATCCTTCATGCTCTCAGCTCCATAGGAAAGAAAAAGCACTTTTTGTCCCAGGTATCACCCTTCCCAGACTTCAAATCACTGAAAAAATACATCCTCCCAAAACAAGCATCTTTCCAGTAGTGTTTAAAGAAATACTGTAAATGCATGGCAGACGGTCTTAATTTGTGCTGTCTGTATACAAGTACTCCATGCCAGTAGATGCAGATTCCACAAAAGTAAATATGGATAGTTCCTCAGATTTCAAGATTAATTAAGATCTTCTGTCAAACAAAACCAATTTCCTGTTAAAAGATTTACTTTTTTTTTTCCCACCAAACTAGACTTACTTTTTCATCTCATTTTCTACTCTAATTCAGGGATTTTGCTGATGTAATCCAGAGCCATAATCTGACTGTCTATATACCATCCAACCATAAAATAAATATGAATCTCTCCCTGGTGTCTTCTCTTTACCTCTTTCCTTTATGTCTGCATGCTACTGGTTAGGTAAATGTATTCTTCAGTACTTGGAGTTTTTTAAACAAGTGAAGGATATTTTGCTCAAAATATGAATTGTCAGTGACCACGAGACAAAGAGAGCTATATTTAAGAATAGTAGAATGGTATTTATTCCCCTTCCCCCATCCCCGTTTAATTGCATCATGTTTCCATGGGTGGCCTTTTCCAATATAAAAGCCCCGTTTTGCCTTACCCGTACATGCCTGTTACTGCTCAGACATTAGCAACCAAGGGAATGCCAGACCAGGCCACTAGAAAATTGAAAATAAATAGTTAAAAAAAAACCATTTTCCACTGGAAACATTGTATGCCTCTAAAGGTCAGGCCTGATACTGGAGGACCTGGGAATACATGGCTTAGTAGAATGAACATGCTCGGCCCACTCCTGCCATGGGAGCGCACTGAGCAAGAGGCTGAACTGAATGACCACACGGTTGGGATCAGACTAATCCACTTCTGAATCAAGATACAGGATAACGTCAACAATAAAAACCTTTGGAGGTCTCCTTTCTGACCTTGAGCTTTATGTGGGAGTACGTCCAGCAAGAAGTTACCAGTTCAGTTGTTGCTTTGGCCGGCTAGGTCTTGAAAAACTTTCCTGGAAAGAGGTTTTATAGCCTTTAAGCAACCTGCTTTAGTTCTGTGATATCCCATCCTCCAGAAGGAATTTTCTTCTCAAGCCAAACAAACCAAGCTGCACTTTGTGCTCTTGCTATAATACTTAGCATACTAATGTGATTTTGGCTCCATCGACATAGTAATTGTTCCTCAAATACTTGTAGGCAGCTACTAGATCAGCCTTTTGGTTTGCCCTCACCAATGTCTAAAAGCAGAAAAGCAACACAACCAACACTTCCAGGAACCTGCACGTAGACCTCTCAGAACTTTAAATGAGTATCAGCCTGCTACAGAGCCTGGGAACATACAAGTTGGTTATAAAGATTTGGAAACTTTCACATTAAGCCTAGTAGCCTGACACATCAAAAAAAGGGAAACAAGTACCTCTCACAGTAAGGCTGCACAGTCTTGGAAGATATCTGTGCCAGAGCCATCTGAAAACATGAAGACTAGCAGTGGCATAACTGGAGGCTTTAAGTGAACTATGACAGCAGGTGGTTATACATACAGGACAGTTGAGCTGATCAGACACAGAGTAAATTACTAGAACAATTTTCTCCAGACACCAAGGTTGTGTCTCCGTTGGTGAGCTCTCTCTCTGCCCTGGAGAAGCTTTTGCTGATTTCCACTACCTTGCAAAGTCTCTCCTGAGATCCTCTGCAAAGATGCATCTCATCACTGCTGCTAGAGTAAGGCTGAACCTAACAGAAACCGTAAAGCCTTCAAGGCCGTCTTTTCTGCTGGAGTCCCTGGTAGCTTTTCTAAAGTAAAAAGGGATAAATAAATAATTGAGATAAACAGACTTAACATTAAAAAAATGTAACTATAACCTTCGTAGAAAAGCTTACTGAGGAGCATAAAGGCACGCAGTAGTCGTAGCAGATGTATCTAAAGCAGAGCTGTAGCTTCTTTTTTGGGAGGGAGAGAACACTTCTGCCAAGGTATAAACAAAAGACTCAGCACGTGTTGTTATGGAGGCACATACTTCAGGGTCTTTGCCACAAAGTGTGGTAGAATTAATTACTGTAATATAATTAACAGTCTATAAACTCAATGCCAAATGATCATTTTTGCTGAAAACACTTTTTAATTAAAGATAAAAATTCCAAATCTGAGCTGACTTTATGTAACTCAAATTAATATGGGATCAACTGTGTGGCATGTGCAAACAAGTTTGGGAAAAGGATTTTTTTTTCAAGTTTTATTTGGCAGTGGATCTCTTTTTCATGAGAAGGTTATTAACATGGTCAAGAATGGTTTGTAGCTAAATTTAAAAACACCCAATAAAACTGGAATCTATATAGCACAGACTCCAATATTTGCTATTATGGGAAATTTTGCCACTCCTAGTTGGAGGGAAGTGATCTCTCAGCCATCTCTTCCATGGTAGGAAAGTTTCTGAAGGAGTTGAGTTAGGAATAAAGGTTAGCTGGCAATTAGTTCTATTTGTTTTTATCTTCTCCTTCGCCAAAATCCCAGGACCAAAGCATTCTGGCATGAATGCAGAACCCCCATACGAGCACCAAGTGCGTGCTGCTAAAGAGTCAAACCAAGGCAAAAGGGACAAACATTTTTTCCCCTCCTGCTGTGCTGTGGGATGCCATAGTGAAGATTAAGACTGAGTAAAATATAGCAAGCAAGTATTTTCTGTTTGAACCCAATAATCCTCTATCAGTTAATGTAACCCTCCTAACTTTTTGGACAATTAAACTATGCCAGAAAGAAAGGCTGGTGTCAAGAACCCAGCAGCACTCTCTGGGTGTTGTACAACCTTTTCATAATTGATTTTTACTGAAAAAAAAAACCACACCAGCATTTCAAACTGGCTTCTTAGATTTCTGGCTATTGAATTCAGAATTTTAATATGATCAGAAACCCATCACCCTTGTGTATCAACAAAAATCTGCTTAGCACAGAAATAGGCCTTTAACAGTCTGGAAATATTTTCTATAAACAACATGACTGAAGATCAATTCAGAACCTACTGGGAAAATAAATATTATTTTAACAGTGTAATCAAATTCTTCAGTCGGATACAACAATTGTCAGAAGCCAATAACATGAATTTGTATTGCTCTCACATACCCTCTAGTATCACAACTCTTCTGTTTAGGAACACAATACAACGATGGGAAAATTCTGTTATACTATTAAGATTATTACACTCATCAGGGGTTTCATACAAACCATAACCCATAGTAAATTCAGTAACCTTCAACCATTGAAACTGAAGATAAAATCAGAGGAATAAAGACAAATTCTAATGCACACGTGTATGTTCTGCCTCAAGTTCATCAAGTGCATTCACAAAAATGTAGTAGTATGTAGCAATAACAGACATCAGTGTGTTCCAATATGAAACCACATGATACAGAAAACATCAATTAAAGATTTATAAATATCTCCTATCAAAATTTGGGAAACTAAGTCAGCCCTTTCTAATACATCTCTGCCTTTTGTCTTCGCCTGTCCTACTTTCCTTTCTTTAGCTGAAAGCAGAAAAGCACTGACACTATTGAGACCAGGCTGCCTTCTGAACTTTTAATGCAAGATCTCCATACCCATCATCCACCAAGGAAACACCTTCCCCCACAGAAGATGAGCTCAATGAAAATTAAATCATACATGCTTCTTTATTTTTTTTCACTTGAAAATATTAAAAAGTATTTTCCTTCCACAGTTACACTTAAACTGAATTAGACTTCAGCATTCAACACACACTGGGGAAAGATCAAAGCAGACACTGAGACTAGGGCTATGTCTTCATTAAAATAGAAATCCTCCCAAACTTTCAGTTTCCCTACTGCATGACAAAACTCTTCCTTTGTCAAAGAATTTTCCAAGTGTTAATCTAAGCCTGCAGCCTATGAGCAAGTGCCATTCCCCCACAAAAAAACATGGCAAAAAGTTCTCATTTATTCCTAGGGTTTTACTTCACTGACAGAAATACAACAAATCATTGCATGAGCTTTTGTTCCTGCTTTGTCTCTTTTCCAGCCCTCCCACAGGATTGCCCCTCTTAAACCCTAGGCCCTCCCATCTTTGCCAAAATCTGCATGTGATTATTTGCCTTAATCAATCACCAAAACATTCATATTTTCCCAGCAAAAACTATGATTCCTTAAGGAATGCCACCTAAGTGTTAGGTTATATCTATAGCACTTAAGCAAAACTTTCCAAGGGTCCTTTTCTGACCAGGACACCAAAGGGCACAGTGTGGCAACAGCTGTTCCTCCAAAACCTCTCAGTCTCCAAAAAGAAAGAGGCACACCCAAACTGCCAAGTGTAGATGGCCCTTAGCCAATGCCAACTCCTACACTCGGAATTGTCTGCAGTGTAAGCCCTGGCACTGTTTCATTTACTGTCACTAATTATTAACAAGCAGTGATGTAAATACAGGACATTAGTAAAATATACCTCTGCATTTAGGCCAGTTTTCATAACCTTACACACATACCCATGCATACAAGTCTCCAAACTGAAAATAAAGAAGTTAACATCTCCAAGAGATCTACATTAAGACTCAAAACTTTGGAATTTTTACTACAGACAACTTTCAGAACATTCTGAATCTATTACCTCCTGGGTAGAAATTGCTCAGTGTTTTAATCTGTCTAGAGCAAAGCAGTTTAGAAAACATGACAGGCGCCAGAAGAACTTTACCTTTCCAAGGCACTTCAAATTGTCTTCTTGCTTTCATAAGCAAATTTGAGTACTAAAACATTTGAAATAAACACTGAAATCTGATCTCCAAAAAAAAAAAAGAAAAATTGCCATGTCTCTCCTCAGAAATGATCAAGGGTTTCCTAAACAGATCTTACAACATCCAATGTCACAGACGCATGTTTCAAAAGTATGCTGAGCCAAGAGAAGATTTTATGAAGATATTTACATATGCTGAGCTCACTTTGGAATGAGTTCAGTGGTTGCCTCAAGTTCCTCACAGTTATTAAGACACAAATTAGATAATGCCAAGTATCAAAACGTAGATTCAGCATGTCTTAGATAAAACACCTGACAGCACCAGGAATTAAATAAGATGCTCCAACATTACACAGCCTGTGATCAATACCAGTACTGTAGAGCCATGAGCTAAAATCAGACAAACCTTCCTAAGAAGGAAGTAGCACTTAACTGACTTCAAAGAATACAATCCTTTCCTGAGAAACTGTCTCAAAAAGATGTTGTCATTCAACTAAAAAAATGAGGCTTCATTTAAGAAATTTCACTATCTATTTTTGGTGAGTTTAGCAACACATAAAAACCTAGCCCAGAAAATATAGAAGCCCATACAAAACTTTTTCACCTCCAAAAATAGCCAGAAACAATGCCAATCCAGTAAGTCTGTCTCATACTGAGATCCTCACACTGTCTACACTACTCTGAAAGTTAAGTAAATATTTCAGAAGATGCAAGAAAATTTGAGATAATCCATATAGACCATTGCCTACTAAAAATGTGGCAATAGAGATCACTGGCTAAAGCTTTGTTGCCTTTAGAAGAATTTATTATTAACTGAGTCTATGAATTTCCATTATCTTTTGAAATATAAGGCCCAAACTGGTCTGGTCAGGGGCAACAATGAAAAGAAGGAGCTGTGCAGAATTACAAGCACTGGTATTAACTGAAACAAAATGAAATTTCCCATGCAGATCCTGAGTTCCAAGCTTGTAGTAATGAGTTACTAGTTTCCACTAGTAACAGAAAATTAATGTGGAACTCCTTTGTAATACTCAAGAATTCATAATACCATTTTTTAAAAATTCTCTTTGCTTACCAATCATTTGTGCTATCAAAATGAGAGAGTTCACAATACATATGTCAGGCACTTAACTAATGAAATAACTCTTTGTCAAAAAGTAATAGTACTTTTACCAGTGCCTGGCAAAATAGACTACACCAATTAAAAAACAAACAAATCAAAAAAAAACCCAAACAAAAAAACCCCAGCAAACAAACATAAAGAAGAATGAAATCTCTGCATAAATACAATTTAATAAAATCTCTACAGAAATATGCAGTTTACGATTAGGTCATATGCCACAAGGACCCTTTAAGGTTTTTTTGTTTTTATTGACTTTAGTAAGCTGTAGCTCCAACAGACTTCTTTTATAGCCCTATTCATAACCTCTCTGGAAAAAACATGCTCCAGTTGGGTGTGCACAGGCCACAGACAGCCTGTGCTGCAGTGGCCAGGAGATGGTAGAGTTAATGATCTTAAAAGGAGGGCAGAAAGCAAAAAGCAGGATGCTAACACAGGGCTTCAGGCAAGAAGACTTTGGCCTGTTCAAGGATCAGCTTGGAAGGATCCAATTTGATACAGTCCTAGCAAGGGAACTCCAGGACAGCTGATTAATTTTCAAGGATTACTTTCTCCAAGCTCAAGAACTGTTAATCCTTAGAAGCAAGAAGTCAAAAAAGATGGCAAGATGCCTGCATGAATGAACAAGCTGCTCCTGACCGGACTGACACAGGAAAGAGAAGCATCTAATAGGTGGAAGCATGGACAGGTCATTCTGCTACCACTTAATTATATCTAAGCTAGAAGCAGTAGTTTCTTTGGATCTGGATGCATGATTTTTTTTACTACAGTACCTACAGTATTTTGAGGTGGAACACATACTTCTTACATTCACTATTAATAATTTATATAAAAGATTAATTAAATATTCATTTAAAATGTTTTTCTGGGACTTGCAATCTTAAAAAATCATGATGCCAGAAATGAACTATACAGTTTTAAATCCCCTCTTACATTGACCTTAAAAGATGTTCAAGTGTTATATCTGCAGGGAGAGTTTGCTCTTTTGCATATAGCCATTTTTAAATGCAAATCTGCTGGAAACAATAAGGACATAGATCCATAAACCAATGAAGTAAATTAATGTCTAGGCAGGAAATCAATGTCTAGTGATCAGGCATCACTACTGTAGTTATTTCTCAGGACAAGAACAAGCCCACGGCAAACCACTTGCCAAATGATTCTTACAGATTTAGTTGGAATTCAAGAAAATACATGTTCTTAGCATGCAATCTAGTAACAGCAAGCATGCTTAAAGTGACAAAGATTTAGTATGTTACAGAAGGCCTGTCGTTAACAGACAAGGCTTTAGTATCAGGTAATGACAAAAGGCTGAAACAATCTGAGTCATATACATGCTAAAAGTGATGACAAATTCTAAGAAAAACCTATGTCTTTCCCCACAGCATAGCCATTCTAACAAATGAACCAGGGCTGGCACATGGATAGAAATCACCCATACTAATTAAATGTTAGCTTCCTCCTTGGTACAGTTTGGGCTGTGCTAATCAGCATTCCTCAGCAAGTGCCCCAGCACAGGTCAGGAGACAGCAGTGATCAAAAACTGAGTCTAATGGGTGGTACATGAGGGACAGAAAACAGACCTAAGCTTTTAAGTGAGCTGTCACTCATCCTTGGGTAGCATCCTCACAAAATTCACTCTCCATCCCTTGCTCTCTGCTTTTTAAGTTGGTCCTTAGTCTCCCTTGTACCTCATAACCCTGAAAAGGTCAGCCACAGAGCTGTATCAGCCTCAATCATGACACAGGAAATAGTAAATACAATTTCTATTAAAAATGAAAGATAGTACAAGTTAAAAGTGTGCACTAATTTAATAAATTGTAGAGTTAACCTGTTTTCCCAAATTTTTTATGAAATAACTGGTATTCCAAGAAAATAAAAACCCAAACACTATTAAATACTAGGAATACTGCCCTTTTATAAGGCAGCAATGGAAGTAAATTGGAATTATAATCTCTAGGATGGTGTTTAACACAATAATATTTATATTTTAGCATTTACATTAAATTTTAACAAATATTATGGTCATTTATAAACAGGCCTTGTTAGACATCACATCAGAGAATATAAAATCTCATTGCAACATATTAAGAAAGTATATCATGTTTAAACCTTACAGAAATGAACATAATGCTTTTACTAAACAATTTTCAAGCATAAGCATGAACAATTTACTCTGAAGAGACATAGCAAACAAAACCAACACAGAATGCTAGTCAAAACAGAATCCACTTGCATTTTTAATGGCTCCCAAAGTTTTCTTTAAAAATCCAGTCCCTATTAATTAATATATGCCAAATGTTCCAAAGTCACTACAGATCTGGACTGTTAAACATTTTACATACTCAATTAGCAAATGCATTTCTCAAAACCACAATTAAGAATCAGGCTAGAATGCACTGCCATATGTTGGCTTCATTTGCAATTAATGTTTTATTGAGGACAACTCCAACTCCTATTTTCCATTTCATTATAAAAATAGTTTGTAAGCAAGGATTATTTTTAGTTCTCAAAGAAAAGTGAGATGGGCATATTTTGACAAGAAAGGAAATCATCTTGCCAAATAGCTGTGCAAAAGTCTACTTGCAGTGTCCCTTTGCCAATTAAGACCTAGATTCTGTCATCCTTTAGACTGAGTCTGTGGAGTTTTCATATAGTCCTTACAAAATATTTATTAACATCTCTTAATTAAGCCAACACATTTCCTTTAGAGTTTAGTTCAAATGGACTAACGATTCCACTCTTATACCCTGAACAATACAAAATACATCACAAATTTCCCCCAGAAGTCTTAGACTTCCAAAAGAGTCCCTTCAAATTATTAAAAAAAGTGGAATTTGCAATCGGAGGCAAAATATAGAAGTCTTCCCTGTCTACATAGTATCTGAGTAAGACAGCATAACATATGGCACAGGCATTATGTTTTCAAGATTAAAGAACATTAACGTAACAGATGATGCCTGCTGAAAAACAATGAATATAATGACACATCCATTAAAACAAGATATATGCAAACCTTTTAATTTACTGTAATGCCACTTCTAATTAGCACCACGTTTGTTTATGCATACTACAGATGCCTGGACAGAGTTGCCATTCTAATATATCATTCTCTCATCATCGTTATACCGCCTAACTATACACTGTTATTTAATTCTATAGGACTTTCCTGTTATCATCTGCTGTATCTTTCTTATTTTAAAACTCCGTGAAGAGAATGGCATTTTAAAGACCCCTCTTGATATCTTAAACCTACACTGTAAGTCTGTAAGATAGAAAAGCCTTATATTGCTAGAGGGATTATGAAATCCATAAGTATGTTATTTTTGTTGCTAGTACCAGTGTCAGTAAATAATTTGCAAGCACGTTTAGAAGGACTTCTCAGAATATCCTACAAATACCTTTAGTCTACATGATTTTAAAGAAAAGAGTGTGTTACCCAAAGAAGTAATGAGTCAATCACTTGGTGTAGTTTTACTGTGAGTGGCTCACTAAAGTACAAGAGAAATATACAGACCTCAAGGGAAAACACTCCCTCCGGCACACTTAGACCTGTCTTGCGTGGCTGGCCAGGCTGGGTCAAGGGACCCGGAGAAGCAATGTCAGCGCTGATCACCTTGGAGCAATGCCATCCTTTCAAGGATCTCCTCCCAGTCTGTCCTGGTTCCAGCATCAGTTTTGCCCCATCCCCGCTTCACTGCCTTGCCAGCAAGCTGCTACATCTCACAAGAAGGCTTGAGCCCTCAACCTGCAAGAAAACCACATTCTACTTGCTACAGCTGAAAAACTTAGCTCTTCCCTATTCAGACCTTAAGTATTTATCTTGCCCAACCCATTTCCTCCCTTAGATGGAATGAGCAACAGTTGACATTAAAATAGCAGCTCACACTGTCAGCAGCCCTGTTACTTCATGGAGATGCCACCAAAGGACAGCTGGGCAGGGTTATGGCATTAGAAGGGTGCCTAAGCACCTCTACCCCTGTCCTGAAAGGAAGCAAGAGTTTTTAACCAGTGAAGCGCACACCACCAGGACATATTACAGAGAAATTTACTGTGCCAAAAAGGATGGTGTTTGGCTTCCCAGCTCGCTGACTGCTACACACCACTGCCTTGCACACGTTCTGTCTGTTCAGCAGGTAGAAGCTCCCTTCCTTGCTCCATTTCCACAGCAAAGCACTTTGCAAGGTGAAGATGAGTGCAGTCAGCTCTCATTCAAAGCAGGAGTGACACTGCAGAAGACTGGTCTGTGCATTCCTTATCTACTCTGCTGGCTGCTGCACTGAGTATGGCTTCAGTCCAAAAACTACGTCTAGACTTATAAATTAAATGTGCCTGGACTGTTCTCTGGCCTGTAGCCCTCCTGACAAAGTCCCTGTCCTTACTATTAAGCTCTTGTTCTCTGTCCCAACCACAGGGACTTCACTCAAACTCCTCTGGCTTTTGCTAACCTGTGACTACCTGAGGAGGGTTTGGGTCAATGCAAGTTGGTTTGGGTAAACACTGCTAGTCTTCATGCAGACACATCCCAGTTCAGACTGTCAAGATGCAATTCTCTGGAATAGTTATCACTACAGCAAGATGCTGTACCTTTGTACTCAAGCAAGGAGAAAGGTGTGTAGGATTTGGCAAGATACCAAGATGCTGACTCTGCATACACTACTACTATACTAAAAAAGCAAAATGCTAAATGGACCTTACTTGACAAAGTTGCTAACCTACAATTTTAACCTTGACTGTCATTCTATTTGGTGTTTTTGTTATGGCACCTTTATTACTGAGTCACTGTTAGAAATAAAAGTAAATACATAAAAAGGCAGCACTTTCCAGGGCCATATATAAGGCTTGAAACGCAGGGCTTTCAAAAGAAGGATACTCCACATCAGATATGGTGGCATTGCTAGCTGAACAACTTTGTTATCTGGTGCCAACCCACTGCACTGAGAGCTCATAAGCTGCAGAAGGACAAAAAAAAGACCCTCACTGTGTGAGACCCATCCAGCAACCTTCATTCTTCTAGAAAACATCCAGATGACAAAATTCTGGGGTTTTCTGGGGCAGCCCAGGAAATAGGTTTTTGTCTTTAGTTTAAAAGGTCACAGGGTCTGCACTAACCTGATGGTGCTGAGCCTCTGCACCTCAAGGTGAGAGGTTTGGACTGGTCTTGGCCTGAGCTTATTTGAGCTTATTCTAGCTGTACTCACCGTCAGCTAGCATCCAGGTGATTACTGCCCCACTTGTCCAGGTTAACCTGGAATCGCCATTACAGCCAGGTCTAACAGACTTGACAGAGTCAGCCTTGGCAGCGGTCAGTCCCTGGACAGGGTAATGAGTGAACTAGGTCAGGGACCATTCCGAGGAGGAAGTAGGGGAAGGGAAGAGCCTTGGCCAAGGTCTTAGGAGGCAGGGGTGCTCCAGGCACTGGTTTACATGGAAACTGACAACAGTGCAGACATGCAGCCTAAGTAACCCCATATGCTTGTCCTTCTCTTGCAGCTCCTTGCACAGCAGCATTTAAATACACTATCAAATGAATCCAAAATAGAATGACTTACTCCTAACTCCAGCTCTGGATTTTCAGGGAGCATAATCTCTGGGTCCTGGCCCGCTCTATCATTCCTCCCTGTATCATCCCTGTATCATCCTTCCCCTCAGCCCCCAGACGTCCACGGTGTGTAATCTCCAGTCTTCCACCTTATACAACAGCATTACTGAGAACTTCACCATGAACCACAGGGTTGAGAACACCTGATCTCAGTTCGGGATATTACATGTCATTGTAAAATAAGTGACAATCTGGTTTTTGATCTAAGAGTTATTTCAGCTGTCCAGGCAGGTATACTGTCACAAATACAGACATAGTTTGTATGGGTTAATGATCTTGAATGATTTGCATTGTTTTAGAATAAACAAAAGTGAGGAACAATTTCAAAAACATAAAGAATAAATTACTAATATTTTAACTAGAAATAATAAAAAAGTTGTAGTCATTATTACAGAGTGGGGTTTTTTAAAGACTGAAATCATAGTGACCATTTAAAAAAAATCCCAAAACACTAGTATAAAAGAAAATATACACCTAATGACAGACTCACATACTGACGTTCTACAACCTAAAACATATCATGAATGCAACTTTGGCCATACTTTCATCGACATCAACAAGCAGAAACACATTCTACATTCCTTTTAAAACCATCAATATATCATAGCAATGTGTGAATATAACAAAAAACATATCCATCTGACACAGACAAGGTATTTGGATGCCTACATGAAAGCAACAAAAAAAGCTCACAGTTGTGTTGGGACGTAAGGAGAGAAGACCAATTAAATACTTCAGTAAATCTCTCTCTGTTTTCTTTGCATTTTGTTTTTCTTAACTTTCTTTTTTTTTTTTTTTTAGGTTTGAAATCAACTCATAAAAACACTTTGTATCTAATTCTGCCATATAGAGGGGAAAAAAAAAAATCACTGAGCTGCAGTGACAGAAAAGCCCACTTAAAGCTCTGCAGAACAAAGTATTACTGCAAATTTGCTTGTAAGCAAACTCTGCTGAGTATCTTCGTAAAGATCAGAAAACAGTTAAAATTCTACATGCCAGTCAAGTAGGATTTGTTTGATTTTAATGGCTGCTTTGTTGGAATATATCCCAGGGAATCAATTTAATTTCATAATTATGGAGAGTAACGTAAGTACTTAACTGAGAAAAGATTTCCGAAACACACGTTTTAAGCATCTGAGGCCTGATTTTGAATGTAGGCCCCTTAAAAACAGGTATTTGGTATTCTAGCCAAAAATGGCACCTTGGAACAAGTAGAAGTCACCACTTAAGCTCTCAGTGGAACAGGAGAGAGGTACTTGAGCTAGCTTGGCTCTGAGAAGCAGCATAACATTAGAGTGGCTCCAAAATGCCTGAAGTACTACATTTCTCAGTAAGGATAACTGGTTGAAAGACACTAACGCATCTGTATTGCTTTGGGTCTAAAATACCTGGTCTAGCTCAATCAGGTATCTCTTCATTAAATTGCCTTCCTTTCTATCAAAAATTCTTCAGAAGTTGAGTCTAGATCAGCTTTGCTGAGTACACCAAGATTCTGGAAAATGTTGTTTTTTTAACGTTTACAATAAATGTGAAAGACTATTCCACCCCTAAAGCCTAATCGATTTCAACCTTTGTAAGGCTCTTCCTTACCTTCAATTACAGAGTCTTTTGATCCCAAAAGAAAACAGAAGAAATCCTTTGGTCTGTAACATATTGAACATACAGTTCTGAACTGGTGGAAACAAGAATCTTAACCTTAAAAACAGGGATGTGCAAGCTATGCTCACACACATTCCGACTAAAAATTATTTAGATCCAAAACAATTTTTCACCTGGAAGAAACCATCACATAAATGGCACACTTTTTTTTACTTAACAAGTGATAGCTCTATCTATCCCCAGTTACTTATCGACTTTTCCCTATCACTTTTCTTTCTTTCCACCATGCTCATCTTCACATTTTTATCAGACATCCAGATGAAAATTCAAATAACTACTTTCCTCAAAATCAGTGATAATAATCCTATCTGCTGGATTACTGACTGTTCACTTACTGACAGCTTTTTCCCTATCTTCCTTCTGCATGTAGAGTAAGTGTGTGTTTATAATCAACTTTGCAGTGTATTTTTAATTATTTCTTCAAACAAGCAAAAATTTTTCCCCTTACTACAGTTGGCTCAAATCAGGTGTACCCAAATATAGCCTAGCTACTACATTAGGACTAATCTATTGTAGACAGTTCCAGACAGAAAGAAACACTTCTTGAAGTCAATAATTTCATTACCGTATCTACTCCTAACTATGCCATACAAAACCACGCACATTTGGTACTTGCTTTTAACTGCATACTGAATAAGGACTTTATCCAGTCATTATGAAATGATGCACCTGTTCATAGTGCAGTCATCCTCTTCATTTCCAATTTTATATATGTCTGAGCTTATTTCTGAGATTCCAGGAATTAGTATTCACCATGCTATTGATTTTGTGTTATATCATTTGATACTTTTGCATATTTAAGTTTGCATTTAGAATTTCTTTTAAAATGCATATTCTTTTTCCTGAATATGTTCTTCAACATCCTTTGTATTTATAAATAAGGGATCTATACAATATAAAAGAATAAAAATTCTTTTTTTTTGAATGGAAAAGTACAGCATAACAGCTTAACACCTTCTTTTAGAGCATTCTGCTTATTCTCTCTTTCATAACATTGTGCTTATTCTCTCTACATATTTATATCTATACCATTATTCTCTGTACTCTCTTATTAGCCACAGCTTCCCATTTAGGTACTACAGTTCAGTGTTAAACATATGCCATTATGTACTCTCAGTCTTACTTTGCAGCCAAGAATAGTTGAAGAAATAGCACACTGCTGTGTCTCATTCAGTTTGTTACATTTAGAAATCTCAGATCATTAAGAGACTAATTTTACTCTTTTCTCTGTTTTCAGAAGAGAAACACAAATGAAAACAAAATTTATACACTAAATTAGACATTTTTCATTAGTATCACTTGAAAATACTGGACACAGATCAAGAGTCCCAAGCTTAGGCATACAATGAAATTTTCATGCAGGATAAAAGTGGTGGAAGAAAATATGAAACAGACTCTGAGAATGTATTTTACATAAAAAGCTAAAAACTACATTAATCAAGCCCACTGTAATTACTTTGGGCAATATCATTCAACAACGGACACAAAAAAAAAAGTATTTCTAGATTTCAATTATTCCACTATTTCAAAGTCATGCTGAAATTTCATTTTAAATACAGGCAGACAACCCTCAGAGATTCAGATTCAAATCCTAAGAACAGATCAAGAATGTATTTTCCTTGTGGTCATGTTCAGTGTCACTTTGAGGCTGCTCTCTCAGCTGCTTTGATACTACATGCATTCACAACCATCCCAAAGTTACAAGGCAAAGTTACAAGGCAACATACAAGTTTGACAGGATCCATTGCAACCCTATTAAGACAAGGGTTTTCCCATGCTGAAAGGAACAAAAAAGGTGATTTTCTTATTCTGGTTTTCAAAAAAATCCCAAACACATTTGCCTGGAATTCTGAACATATATGGAATACCTGTATGAGCAAGGTTAGCTGAATTTTACCCTAACGTGTAGTATTTCAACCTCCTGCCCAGGCAACAGGCTTACAAGTAGGTATGTCACAAGTATGCTTTTTCTTATTCCACTCATCTTTGTGATTAGCTGCTCTTGAAAAATAATGGAGCTTTGAAAACTGGTATTTTTGTAAGGTTCCTTCCAGTGTGAAAGTTGTGAAATGAAATATAAAGAACTACCATCCTGTCAAACACTTTCCATTATTCCTTTTCTTGCAGAGATTTTATAGGAGACCCCAGGGATATGAATAATGCTTGAAAACATAAACAAATATCATGCAAGTTTCTGTCTTTTCCTCTTCTATCTGAATCAAAATAATTATATAGTATGATCACTGCAGCCCTCTTTCTTTTTGAGGTTCCTGGCACCCACATTCCTTCCCCCAAGCATGTTAGAAACACTGCATTTAAAGGTTCTTGTTCTCCTTTCATTCTGACTTCCAAGTAACATTAAAGGTTTCCAAACTCCTTTTGCATTGGAGAAGTATAAACATTTTGCCCTTATTCTTTACAGTCCTTTTTTTTTTTTTTCTTCTCCATGGACTTAGCCACTCAGACTTCTGTGCAGCCTCCCTTTCTGATCTGCACTATAGCAACAAGACACTGTATCCAACAGCACAAAGCCATCTCCATACATTTTCCTATACTATTCACAATGTACAAGAAGGTCTTTCTGACCAAAGCTGCTCTCCTCTGTTGATGACCAAGAATATTTGACTAGTTTCACACTACTGAAATCACTGTGGACATGAAATCAAGCACAACACCCTGAGCTAATCTATAACACAGTCACTCCCATAAGGATTTAAAAGGACAGGTGCAGGAAGACCAAGTGATTCTAATGATACGTGGACGAGAAACCATCATTGTGTTTCGGGGAAAAGAGAAAAAAGCATGCAGCAGTGTGACAAACCACACCTTAGCCCTCTATTTAAACTACAACTGGATATAGTAAGTAAAGGAGAAGGCTTACTGTGTATAAGGTAAGTAGCAAGTCAAGTCACAAATTCCTCCAGCCCTGCTTCTGGTCATACTGAGACGTACCATCAAGAGGCTTACTATGGAAGGTGGTCAAGCACCAAAAGAGGTTAATCAGAAAAGCTGTAGGGTGTCTAGCCTTGCAGATACTCAGTATCTGGCTCCTCCAGCTGAGCCTGCTCTGAACCAGGAGTTGAAATAGAGTATCTCCAGAAGTGCCTTCCCACCCCAGTGGTTCTGTGACTCTAAGAAATAACACAACCTCAACCACAGCCAGCCTGAAAAAGGACACTAGAATGTCTCCACATTGGCACCCGTGGGCTTCAAATATCTATGATGAGATACTGACGCACCTCTTCTTTTCTTTGTACAACACTTAATTCCTTAGACTTTACATCATCATCTTCTCTTCTTCTCCTTTGTCTTCTTAGAGAATTTAGATTAAAGGTCACTAAAATTAAAAAATAAACTTCTATGATTGTATTACCAGCAATTTTCCTTTCTACACTAGAATTTAAGTTCTAATGTGGGAATGTATCATTTGATACATTCTGACAATTTGATAGTGAAGGACAGATGTTTATGCCTTTTTCATATAAAGAAACTATATGTAAAAAAAAAGGAAAAAAGACAAAATTTAAACAAAAATAGACGTGAACAAGCAACATGAAGATGTTGCTGTATAACTTAAGTAATACAAGGAAATACATAGATATGAATACGCATTCATTTTGTATCTGGATGCAAAAAGTCTTTTCATCAGAAATCACTCTAACTCATACTTAAGTATGGAGTTTCTAGATATCTGGCCTACTTTCATTTTTAGAACAATTTCTTTATGTAATAAGCATACATATCCATAATTCAGACCTTAGATTTCTCAGTGTAATCTAAAATAGCTGCAGACTGACTTAAAAACTCTGAAAAATAGTGGAGTAATATGGGAGAATTTACTTCTTGATTTTAATTATCTAAGATCATATTCTGCAGTCACATATATGTGATGATCTGTCCCACAAAACATTGGAAAGTCAGCAACAGAAGTCTTAAAAGCAGAGCACTTTGGTGAAATCTTTTCTTAGAAAGAATGAAAACGTTGAATTTTGTGTCTGAATTATAGACTGGGCACATGACAAATGCAAATTAGCAAGTTTCTGTCACACGCATATATTTTCATCATTTAAAAAAAAAAAAAAAAAAGGCCCAAATCATTATATTTAGAGAATTTGATAAAGTCACAAGGGTGTTTACATGTAATTTGTAATGATATATTAATGGTTTATAGAGACCTCTGGAGAGTTCATAGCAGTATACATTAATGAATTCTTCCTGACTTTTGATACACAAAAATGCACCGAAAGGTTTAATGCTCCAATGGATCTGATGCACATTCAGAGTAGCCAAGTTTCCTATCTGAAACCTCCACATCTAGCTAGATGGCCAATGTTCCTCCCTTTTCACAAGGTCAGAAACCATTTTGAGAACATCTGTATATACCTATGCTTTCTGAAAATCTAAATTCAATGGTTATTGGAGTCAACAGGAAGATACATTCTGGTGTTACGCTGCCTTTAGACCAAATATGCAATGTCAAGTTTGTTAAGCATCATGAGTTTCAAATATCTAATCCTGATGTTAAACATAATTATTTGTGAAAACTAGAACATTTGGTGTTCCATCTTGTCTTTAACTTTGTCGGTCAGGATGTAGTAAAAGAACTACTGTCAATAGGAAGCAGGCAAAATAATAAGCATATATTACAAATTAAAAAAAAAAAAAAAAAACCAACAAAACAACCACCAAACAAAATTGCTAACTTTAGTAATATCCATTCTTTCAAGTTGCTAGGCAGAAATGTAAAATGTTTCAAAGATTTAATCTAAATCTACAAAAGGAAGAGACAAATTTAGAATCATAGAATCATAGAATCATAGAATCGTAAGGGTTGGAAAGGACCTTAAGATCATCTAGTTCCAACCCCCCTGCCATGGGCAGGGACACCTTGCCCTAAACCACGTGGCTCAAGGCTCTGTCCAACCTGGCCTTGAACACCGCCAGGGATGGAGCATCCACAACCTCCCTGGGCAACCCATTCCAGTGCTTCACCACCCTCACTGTAAAGAACTTCTTCCTTATCTCTAATCTAAACTTCCTCTGTTTAAGTTTGAACCCATTACCCCTTGTCCTACCACTACAGTCCCTAAGGAAGAGTCCCTCCCCAGCATCCTTGTAGACCCCTTTCAGATACTGGAAGGCTGCTATGAGGTCTCCACGCAGCCTTCTCTTCTCCAGGCTGAACAGCCCCAACTTTCTCAGCCTGTCTTCATACGGGAGGTGCTCCAGCCCTCTTATCATCCTCGTGGCCCTCCTCTGGACTCGCTCCAACAGCTCCATGTCCTTTTTATGTTGAGGACACCAGAACTGTACGCAGTACTCCAAGTGGGGTCTCACAAGAGCAGAGTAGAGGGGCAGGATCACCTCCTTCGACCTGCTGGTCACGCTTCTTTTGATGCAGCCCAGGATGCGGTTGGCTTTCTGGGCTGCAAGCGCACACTGCCGGCTCATGTTAAGCTTCTCGTCAACCAACACCCCCAAGTCCTTTTCTGCAGGGCTGCTCTGAATCTCTTCTCTGCCCAGCCTGTAGCAGTGCCTGGGGTTGCCTCGGCCCAGGTGTAGGACCTTGCATTTGGCTTGGTTAAACTTCATAAGGTTGGCATCGGCCCACCTCACAAGCATGTCAAGGTAACCAATGCTATGTTTTAATAAGACTTAAAATGAATTTAAAAGGAGCATTTAAAAAAGAAAAATCAACCCAGACTGAATAAGTATTTGTCCCACATTCATCAAGCAAAAGCATTGTGCATGTTTCAGGTTTTTTAAAGTACAACTGAGCACATCCAAAGTGCCATTCTGAAATCAAATTCAGTGATGTTTGTGAGTACCTTGGCAAAAAATCTTTTTCTCATGACACTGAAGTCTTAAAAAAAAATGAAAACATTTAAGTTGCAGAATGTTGCTAACCGTGCTTTCCCTTTCTTCTATGAAAAACAGAAGTTTAATAGAAACCAAATAAATAAAATTAAATATCCTCTTTAGACACCATTTAACAACATAAGTGTTTTTGCAGTTGTCCAAGCTGAAAGAAAAACAACCCGAAACCTGCCTTGTGAAAAAAGACATTCCTGAAATTTCTTCTCATTAGAGACATTGAGTTGCCAAAGTTTTACATCAGTCAAACAGAATAGAACAAACAAAAACCCCTCCACACCTTCTGTTCTAGCTCAAAGTTTAATATTTTCATTAAGCTTCATATAACTTAACACAGGAGCTACCATGGCTAATTTTAATTCACCTTTAAAGAAAGAAAAATCGACAACAGCCCTCCCTAAACTGACAAAGGCTCTCCTTTCCGGGAAGAAAAAGGAACAAAACTGACAAGAAGCGACAGAACACAGCTGTTTGTCATGTCATTCTCCTAAGAGATCTGGACTGGAAAAGAGAAAAAAAAAAAAAAGGGAAGAAAGAGAAAAAAAAGGGGGGGGGGGGGGGAAGCATTGTTTTTGGGGTTTTTTTTTTTTTTATTATTTTATTTTTTGAGAAAAAGCGAAAAGCTTAGGTTTAAAAGCTTGCAAAAAACTTCAAAAGCTACTTGCTGGCATGACTGAAGTGGGTTTACAACAGAAAACTTGTGAAAGAAACGTAAAAGACTGGTTTCTACAACCAAAATTTTACGCAAAGTTATTCCTGACATCCAGAATGTGTTGTAAGGTATTTTGGTGTACATTAATTGGGGAAATTCTCTGACAAACTGCCAAAAGCTGGTGTAAAATACAGGACTTCCTAATAGCTTTTCCACTCATGCTGAATACCTCCGTTTACAAACTTGAAAGAGTCCAAATCTAACCCTCGACAGTGATTATGACAGAGTCGGAGTACCTGTTCTAACTTTGCAGAATCATCCTCACTGGTGTGCTAACGGGGATGAACAAAACTTACTATCGTTAGGAGGAACAATCCTAACTCCAGTGAAACTAAGATCTCTCCCAGGTAGCAAGTTGCAGATGTATCAGCTTTCACTTTAACTCTCTGTATATTTTTTCTCCCTTCTTAGCTCTTAAGTAGCCATCCAGGATCTCTGTCAATTAGGAATTCAGAATGATTTCATACACTCAGCCTTTCTTCCATCTCTTTCTTCTGTAAGAACTGTGTTGATGGAAGACTGGAAGATGGAAGACTGATGGAAGATGCGCAGATGGAAGAGCAATGAATTAGGATATGCATTTTTTTATCAGTCTATTTTTCAAAATCAAATTATTATCAATTTGTCTCAAAATGAGATCTCATATGGAAAACATTAACAGCATGAATATATACTTCCTTCTATAAAATGTGCATTTTCCTATTTTATCATTATTAAACAATACAAAAATTGGGGTAGAAGTTTGACTTGATGATCTTAAAGGTCTTTACCAACCTGGTTGTTTCTATGATTCTATGAAAATGTTGTTTATTACAAGCATCTAGAGTATACCTCGTAAGCCTTTGAGATGCATATTAACTAAACAACAAGTTTCACTAAGATTTTATTCTCTGTTCTCCCAAAAAGTATTGTGATGTTCTCTTTCAAAAACTAATTTAAATATAAAAGAAAGTCTCTTTAAAGCATTCTTCACTACAGAGATTTCATATTTCTTTCTAAATGAAATGGAATGCTTTTTTTATTAAAATAGAATATTTTAATAACTAATTTACTTATAGTCATAATATGGCCTCAAAGGATTGCCAGAAGTGTTGTACTTAATCGTAACACATTAGTCTTTCATTGGATTAGCAAGAAAAGCCTGAATGACAGCCACAATAATATAGCATGACAGAAACTGAAACATTCATATTTATTCACCTTCTTGGAAAAGTAAGACTGACCCATCAAAAATTAATTTAATTTTTTCTATTTTAAGCTGATTAAGACTCATACCTGGCACACTCAGTTATTTTTCTGTCTATGCAACACCAAAAGGACAGTTCACTATCCAAAAAAATTTCTGATTATAAGGGCAAAGAGATAGAAAAGTCAGTAAGACAGATACCATTCCTATAATAAGTACAAACATACTACACATCAGCAATCCCTCATGTACAGTACTTTATAAACCCCTTTCACACAACATCTAATTGTTCTACAGTCTTGAAAACATTACACACAACAGGCTTGGGAAGCAGAGTACTGTTTGCTGGCCGTGTAGATACCTTGACAAGGAAGGACTTAGCTGCCAGCTACCGAGCAGTCACACATGAGCTTTCTCTGCCTTGCTCCAGAACAACCTACCACAAGCAAGTTCCAAGCATGAAATGGTACAGATGTAGTTAACCTCAAAGCCGTTCCCAAATTGCAAACTAACCGTGGTTTCAGCACAAGCACTAACACAGCTCTATGTTAAAAGGCAGCAACAATTTACCTTTGTTAAGAAAAAAAGCCCTGCGCTGAATAAAGCAGTTAACTCATGGCTCTCTTAAGTACCCAGGCTATACCTTCACCAGGAGACAACACTCTCACTTCCTTGTAAGTGGAAAGACTCATGAACCTTGCATAACTATTATCAGGTCTGATTTTTAAATCTGTTTTGCATGATTTTCAGCCACACAAGTCTGGTAAGCAGCTGACTGACATAACTGTTCAAAGTGAGAAACTGGATGTGCACTATCCCAAATAATTTGGCAAAAATTATATGCAAGAAGTACTGGAATTTTCAACTGTACAAGAGACATTTACTTGCATGGTCTGATTCTACTTTTACAAAAATCAGTTCACTCAATTCCACTTAAATCAAGATTGCACAGATTGTGCTAAACTTTCCCACTGCTCATCTTTTTTAATCAGATATTCATGGCTACTGTGTATCAGTCACATGTTCTGATAAGACGTACAAAATCCTTGAGAGGAGGGCACCAACGGTTAACCATAAAAATCTTTTTCTGATGTCTGTAATGGCAGCTAAAAATTTATTCTGCACATTAATCTTGATCACAAGTTCCAGAGGGCTATAAATCCAATTTTACAAGTGGAGATTTCATAAGTAAAAGATATGATGTTCAATGTTTATTCTGTCTTTAATTTTCTTTGGGAAAAAAAAGAAAAAAAAAGTCTTTCATGTTAATATCACTATAGAGAAGCTAATCCTAAAGGATGCTAACAGTGCATATGAATGTAACTCATACCTCAGTACTGCATATCCCAGTATAGCGCACACTTACTAATCAGTGAAAGATGCAAGAAAAATTAAAAAGCAAAATGACTCATTCTATAAGCCTCTCCGATTACAGAAAGTGTACATGTTCCTGGCAGTCAGACACAAAAAAGGTCCAGCCTGGCCATCACCCTGGGCTTCTTGTGCAGCTGCTCAGTCTTGCTGCCCCTGCCATACACGGGCTGAAGCCCAGCAAGCCCAGCACTCTACTGCATCAGCTCTGTGCTAGTAAGAAAACCACACCTACATGATACTGCCTTATACATGCTGCATACATGACAGTGGCAGGCTTAAACCATGACACGGGCCATTTCGTGACATACAAGTTGCAGTAAATAAAACAGTTCCTAGCATCCATCCCACACACTTCTGAATTTGGGTCATTTCACAGCACCACAGTATCACAAAAATTATGTCTTTCATAACATTAATCCAAACTACCACTATACCCATATTCATGACATTTTCTCAAAGTAATGTGAATTGATGTGAATTAACAGTTATTTCACAGTTTCAGACAGATAAAAGATTTTTCTAGAGACATCTACATCTTACCTCTTTGTTGCTTCTTAATGTTCGTGCATAACAAGACCAGGAGAACATAGGCTGTTCATGGGGGCATGAACAGGAGTCCTAGTGATGGTGGCAATCAACCTCTGTATCACAGAGAAGCACCCCCAGACACCTAATGCAACCGGTCTATAGCATATTTCTTAAACAACAGGTGAAAAATCTATAGCTGTACATGGTCAAGGTGAGAGATAACAACGAGGACAGTCCTAACGGCACACAAGGACTCCTGCAAGGATACGACGACATAGCTGGCCAGGGAAGTTTTCAATAAGCACTGTCAACTGAGGAGTATCTGATAGTGAAACAGAAGCAGCTCACTGAAGATCACCTTAAATCAGATATAATTTTGTTGAAGTTAGGATTACATGACAGACAGGATCATAATCGTGTCTCAAAGCATTTAAATAGAAAATACATGTAGGGCTTATAGAAATGTTACTTTAACAAATCTTCTTATTTTTGTAAAAATTATTCTCTTTTCTGAGTAGAGTTCCCAAATGACTGTGTGAGTAGCAACCCACTCTTATTCCATGACATGATAATAAAGTTAATCTATGGATATACATTTACTCAATTTAATCAAGTCAAACTCAGCTATGCGTATTATGAAATGAAAACAGCTCCCGGGAAACAACTTAAAAAATTGCCCTGCCTCTTTCAGATAGCCTACAGCATAAGCAATTACCCACCATCTCACAAGGGATATAAGACAAACAGAAAAAGGTTACATCTTGCTTCAGTTGCCTAACTTTATTCCTAAGAAATTATTCTTACTTATTAACCTTTACTTTGTCTCTTTCAGTAGTTGTTACCTAACTGCATTAGTAAATCTTGCAACTCTTCTAGAGTAAGTACAAAACATAAGCACTGCAACCATCCCTCAAAATACTTCTAATTTTGAAAGTGTTAGTTACTGTGTTGTACATGTGTTAAGAACTCTCTCCAAAGACACTGACTCAGCTTTAATTGTTTATGTAGGGTTTTAGTAACATACTTTGAAGCTAGACAGCAACGCTTTGATCTTTAAACGCTTAAATGAGACTCAAGTGTATATCCCCAAACCCGCATTTAAGGTGAATTAAGACTCAAAATGAGTCATATTTCAAATGAATCAGGCATTTTCAGATGACACTGGCTAACTGATTAGTCCTCAAAATATGTCATTCTTAAAGAGAAATAAATCCTAAGGAACATTTATCCTGTAACTTATTTTTTTTTTTTTTGTAATATTCTGATATAAAGACCTCATTCTGTAACATACGCAAAGGGAAGCAATTTCAATTCTTCCTGGAGTCAATAGACTATATATAATGACAGAATAGTCATGTAGATTAGACATAAGAACTTTACAACTTCAGCTTTGCTCTTAGCTAAAGGAAGGCAGTATTTCAAAATTGCATCAGTGCATTTCACATCAATGTAGAAAATTCCACTATATAACTGAAAAGTAAAATATAAGACTAAGTGATTTTTTTTCTTTACATAATGGTAGTTCAATTTTTTCCACATTATTTCCAAAATGAAAGGTTTCTTCACCTCTTTCCTCTTCCACTTCTGTAATTATGTCCCACCACCACTCCCAGCACACACACACACGCACCCACCCACCCACCCCCACACACACAGACACAATCCTTTTTTAAGTGACTAAACCAGCCACATCTAAGTGGGGGGGGGGGGGGGGGGAGAACACGGACACATGATTAAAAGAACACTGGTACCATGATTCCTGATACTTCAGTAACATCATACAATACTCTTGCTTCAAAAGGCCAACACACTTAGAGCAGATGTGCTAGTTTTTTTAAACATACACTTGGTAGTCTCAAAGAAAGCACACACAGATACCTGGATTTACAAAGACGACCATGGTTAAGTCTGCAAACAACCTTAATACAGGAAAGGTGAGCCTAGTAGTATCCTGCCATGACACAACTCCTGAATCTTGGGGACCCCACAATCTCTCATCAGCGCTAAACAACAAGTTAGGTTTTGCCAGGGAGCTGCAAACCAAGCATAGGATGTAGCTAACAGCACCAAGCAAAACACTGAGTAACAAAGTCTGTTCATGAGGGTGGATAGGGTCTATTCAGGGGTGGATACACAGGCACATGCACACACTGAGCTGAAATTGCAGAGCTGCTGGCCCTCTCCCAGAGCCAGGAACTCAAGAAAAGTTTCTCTCCTCAATCAAATCAGGAGACATCCGCTGCCTTATACTGATCAGGAAAAAGATAAAAGTATTCATCTGATTTGAATTAGATGAATTAGATAGTAAGATCCTATGACACTATAAAAAACGTAAATAGTTTGGAAGAAACTAAATAAAAAAGTAAATAGTTTGGAGGCTAGGGGTCTACACAAACGCACAGCTCAGAAAGCTTTCTCAGTCTCTCGTTACCTTCACTGGAGGAGTATCACAGGACTTCTCAGATACCTTTCACACACCTGCACTTACTTAACCATATTCCTTACTCTGTAGTGTTTTTTACATGCAACATGTGGGACATTAATCCTGAAATCCACAAATGAGCGTCATCACAGAGCCACCAGTTGACACTTATTTGTGCTACAGATGCCTGTACATGCTCAGTGGTGGCTGTATTCAGCTTTTAATCACATCATGACTGCAGAGCCATGCTAATAGAAAGCGTAGCCTTCAAAAATTATATAATCCCTTTATTTGTCATTTATTGCAAAAGTCCTGAGAAGCAGCTTCAAGTTTTCCTCTACTATAGCTAGTTTCCCACTTTCTCCTCTTTATTTTAATAGTAAAGCCTTATGAGCCTGACAAGAGGAAGATGCTTCGGCTGAGTATTCAACCAAGTTCCATTGATCCGAGGGGTTTTGAAAAACACTTGCATGCTCAGCATAAAGTTGTATTATCAATTACAGGAAACATTACTCATACTTACACATAACTTATTTCAGAATATTAATTTACTTTAAAATGAGGACTGTGTAGCTCCTCCACACAGGATAAAATAACTATTTTACTATCTGGTGAGACTTTTTTGGGACATCTACACTGCTAGCTGACAGTCAAGCACTGCAATCACATGGAACAGTTGTGGCCTCAGATTCAAGATTTCTGCACTACATCCGTTACGGTGCTAAGGAACATCTGTCATTCCAGTGCAAATGTGGATGCTCTTTGAATAACAAGACAGACTCAAAAAAGAAGGCTGAAAAAAGCATACAGCAGTACTGCAGGTGCTGTTCATGTCAGTGAGAGTGTAGTTAGTAATACAACATTATCGCTGACATTACTAGGTTTCAGAATTAATTTCCCGCTAAAAATAGTAAGATTACACATTATAGCATTGTCCTTAGTTACAATGCTAACTTTGGGCTCTCACAGAAACCAAACACTGCCCTGTATTTGCCCTAACCTTTCTCATCCGCATTTTCCATCTCTCAATCCTTCATGATGAACTTGTGAACTTTCAATTCAATGTGTTACTGCCTACAAAAACAACTTGAAATGATCAAAACAGACATGCTCTGTTATTTGCAAATTTCAATTAATACAATTTCGACAATTTCCATTATTTAAATGAGGAAAAACAAACAAACAAACACACAAAACAAAAACCTAAACAAAAAAAACAACCAAACAAAAACCATAGAGGTTGCTTTCCCCTGGGTTTTGGTCAATCTTGCTCCAGAACACAGGAGATTTGCAATCAGGAATGTAGCTTCTCTATGGAAACACAAAGATGAAATATTCCTAATTCGACTCCTCATCTCCAACCACTATTGTCATTTTATCAGACCCTTTACCGGACTGCACAGAGGCATTAGAAAGAAAATTCTCATGGTAGAGTTGACAACTATTTTATAATATACCATTACAGATTCGAAAGAAAATCAGAATCAATTAATTTCATTTGTTCTTAATGACAGAACAAGAGGCAACACTTCAAGCTCCAGTAGGGTACATTAGCATCCCTAGCAGAGGAAAAAATTACAGTCATCAGATCATTAAACAAATTGCCAAGTGAAGTTACAGACTCATTATCACTTGAAACATGACACCTATCAGAGGAGCCAGAAATAATAAATCCATATTGCCAAAATGGTAATGGGTTGTCCATAAATTCCAGAAGAAACACACTCCAAAACTGAAGTGGTTTGATTAGGTTACAAAAATTACTTGTTATTACAATCTGCATTATTTTATTTAGTCAGGAATAATGACCATGAGAAGTGCCACAGCAAACAGCCTCCTGAAAGATTACTCAGCAGCCTATTTAATAAAGCTCTATGTTATAAACCTTCATGTCTTTTCTTACTATTTGAAATTCATTACTTCAGAGAATATAATGCACTTTGAGGCAGAAAATAGCATCCCTTCAATTGCATTTTTTGCAACTATTTTCTATACATTTAAACAAAATTAATACCACTTGCTTGCCATTCATCCCACTCTATACCTTATCTCAGAAAAACCACCAGCTGGTACAGGACTAAACGCAGCCTCGGGCGACCATTGCAGCAGTGGCAGGTGGCCAGGTGCCACAGCCAGCTCCTGCATGGTGGACACCTGGTGTTGGGAAGCAGCATCAGGCAAAGGTGCAAGCCAAGGCCAATCCAAGAAACCCAAAGAACAAGTCAGAAGGAAAGCTGGCACCAGCCAATGCCAGCATGGCCCAGGTGGGGACAGAGGGTGCTATGCTGGGCCCAAATGGGGCTCCTCAGTCTTGGACAGGAATACCCCAGTTCAGCCCTCAGGGTTCAGACACTCCACTGCCACCACCGGAATGCGTTGCTTCTGGTTTTAAATGCACAGAGACTTTGTGAAATGCCATACTGGAATCCAGATGCCCTTTCTCTCAGCCTTAAAGTAAGTTCTATTTAAAATAACCTGCTAGTTGTGAAAATTAAACTAGGCTAACCTCTGACAGCATGGTACAGCCATTACAGTACAGAGCCGTGTTGTGCTTAAAATGAGCATCTCTGAAGACTTCTGCCGCACTGGGAGGAGTTTTCTTGCATACTTCAGTGATTTAAGTAAATGACACAGAAGTCTAAAAGAAACAAAGTCAGAACTGTGAACATATTAAGCTTAGTGGCATGTATGCATTAATTTAGAGGGAAAGAAATTAGCAAAGGCAGTAACTAGTACTACAGCAGTGACAAGCACTGCACTGCCTACTATGCAAGCACTACCTTTGACCCAGTTTCCATGGTTTAGGAGAGGGAATACAAGACCTGCTATTTAATCCTAAAAATCATCAGTTTTATTACAGAGATCTCAAGCCGCACATTAAATTGCTTTCACAGACAAAACATCAAAATACATGCATCAAAGCTTCAGCACAAGTCATCTCCCAAACAGAAAAGTAATTGGTAGATTGGCAAAGAATTGATCTCTGTCCATCAGATCACTCACTTTAGTTTCAAGGACAGCCTAGAATAACATTTTGAAAAGACCATGAAAAGGAAATACGTCAAAAAAATTAAAAGATATAATATTTTGCATAGAAAACCGCTAGCTGTAGAATAACAAAGTTACAAGGATTGACAATTTACCAAGGTTCTTTTTTCATCTTAGATAACAAAGTTAATTAAAAATAGTGAAGTCATGGAGTCATTTATGACCTATCCTAAATGTAATATAATCTCATCTGAAATGCATGAAATTACTCTGCCTATATCTATTACTTCAATTCTTGATAACTATTATAGTCATTCAATAATCCAATTACTATAAATTACATTGCAAAGTAGGCCCATGCAATAGCTAAAATAGAAATTATTTGTGACATTGTCTGCACAATATTAATGGACCAAATGAAACTTATTAGGTAAAACAAACTGAAAAACAAAAACCAAAAACTTGCTTTGACTTTCCATGATACCTATACCTGAAAATGTTTAACTTGCTGCAGAATAGGACATCCTATGAATATATACAGAATTACTATTTTCAAATGTAAGAGTCAAAATGTATATTGAATCTAAAATGTTTTTAATGTAGTTAGGAAGGTGCTAAGTGTGACATCAATAAATAGGCACTCTTGGACACTGGCCAACCAGACTTCCTGGAATGCAGGAACACATACTTATTTGTGTAAAGCTCCATTGTCTGGTGCCCAATGAATTCATCTAACACTTGAGAGTATGGAGCCACTGAGAGTCAAGCTTTGCATGCTAATCCCCAGCAAGCAAACGGTTCCTTTTCCTCGAGGATAGGAATAGTTAACAAACACTGGTGGTCACCAACTAGCCTCCACTGGTTCAAAATCTGTTTCCAGTTCAGAGCTTTTGAACACTAACAAATATTTATCTTACATTTATAAACACAAGGAATAGCTTATTTTGGCTAGAGTCTAGCCAAAACATATGAAAAAAAAAAATCTGTCATTTCAGTTTCAGATCAGGGATCAAAGCCAAAATCACGGCTTTGGGAGAAAAGATGAAGCAATCTTAAGAGTACAAGAGTGCAAGATGTTTTACTGAAAGGGTGAATGAAGGAAGGAGAGTAAATCAACAACTGTTTTATTTTTCAAAGTCTGTCATCCAAATTTAAAAATGAAAATTATACTTGGGGGGGGGGGGGGCAAAGGTGATTCTGCTAACAGTAAAAGATGTATTTTTTTTCCTTTTCGCAATTGAAAGTAATTTCAGGTAAAAATCTGAATTGCACAACTTTTTTTTTAAAAAGTAATTTTTCAGAATTTGTTAAGTGTTGTTTACTCCTATGCTAGAAAACTGAGCCCAGAAAATAAATTGTTCCCATACATTTCTTTATGTTCCCATACATTCCTTTATGTTCCCATACATTCAGCCTTCATATGCATTACAAATGAAATCTATGCTTCATGGAACTTGAAAGCATGTTCTCTGAAATTCTTCATAAATGCAAAGCACAATCTGGCTCTGTACTACTGAGGGGTAAGGTGGGCAGAAAAGAAACAAAATATGCATGTGCACACTCATGCACAGGGGAAGACAAGACTCAGACCTAACTTTGACAATTTAGTTACAAAAATTCATACAGATTTATATACTATGCACCCTCATTGAAGTTAACACATCCCCAGAAATTGCATTTATATTGAGATCCAGCAGATCTGAAAAGTTGCTGCCACAACAGTGTAAGGATCCATGTGAAGTGATCCTTATTATAAGTATGAATATGAAAAAAGAAATAATTAAACTTTAGTCATTAATGCAAATTGTGAGCCTAGTCTCTTGGAAGGCATCCCTGCCTATGGCAGGGGGTTGGAACTAGATGATCCAAACTGTTCTGTGACTCTGTGATGGTTTTAAACTTTCACTACCAATACTCTTTGTAGAACCAGAGTCCTCTAAATTAAATACTGAACAGAGGGTATCCAGTTTTTGTATGAGCAACACCATGAACCTATGCCAGAATCTGCCAACAAACCTGGAGTGTAGCACACCCTTTTCAAGCCCCTTTTATTATACAGACCCCCATTTTTTCCTCCTTACAGTCTGCAGAGATCATCTTGCACCTTCCACGCAAAGTTCTTTGCTTTACTGCACCTCTTAATTTGTATTACAAAATTGAAAGTTTAGTTAAATTCATCAGGATGTTAAAGAAGCCCTACATAATGATATGCATCTTTTCAGATTTTATCCTGGCATGTGAATATAAATGATGACACAGTACTTTACTTTAGAAATTAACATCTCTGAAACTGTGTACAAGAGGGTTTTTTCTTTTTACAGAAATGTTTTGTAGAAATGATTGCTAAGGATAGAGATTCTAAACTTGAACATTGTATCTGGGAATCATAACCTCACATACTATCTAGATATTTCAGATATCTTACTTTCAGGAGGCACACTCTCCCAGCTCAGGCTGAAACTTAGCTCCAGCCTGGCAAAGCAGGAAAACATAAAATATACACATATATGTGGGTGTATGTAGCATGCTATATGGCATGCCACTCCTGAAAGGCTTCCAATTCCCGAATCACAAATTTCCCAGTTTGCTGCAGAAAAATTAAGCAGCAGTTTAAGCAGAATAATTCTCCCACACAATTCATGAAATAAACTGAACAGCAATTAATAATTCCATTCCTCTCACATATACCAAGCTAATGAGTGATAGTACATCTGTGGGCTTGGTTGGTGCCTATACCTCTGAATACTCGTCATAGAACATGCTAGACAGAAATCGCACAAGTAGCTCCAACTCACATTTTAACTGGTTATCACTGCTATAAAAAGAATTAATGTTTAAGTATTTAAATGTTGTCATGATCAATTCAGTTGTGAATCTGTTAATAATACCCAGAATATGATTAGCCACAGAATAGTGTTCATTTTGCAATCATATAAAGGGATTCTGCTATCAAAAAGGCAGTAAATCTGGATGCTAAATAAAACAAGAGAGTCAAGCACATAAAACCGTTTTAACAGAAACAGATACAAAAATATTGGAACTTTTCTTTTTCCCCATAAAAGAAATTGGAGGATTAGGGAAAATCACAAGCCAAACATAAGTCAATCACCTATTTCATGCTCCAGGATGTGTAAATATGAGAACTTCATGAGATAAGTCTAGAGTAATACTGCTCAATTTATCATATTGACCAGGCCACAGTTTGAGTTCCATAAACAATTTTTACAGAGAGATATGGGCCAACTAGAAGAAGTCAATAGCAAAGAAAATGTATGATTCAAAGGGTCAGAGGATTGATGCTGCTTATGCTACAGAAGATGTATTGACAGTCTTCCCATACACGGAATGCTGCTGCAAAGAGCAAATATCCTACTGCAAAGACCAAATGAAGTAACAGCAGACTCTAAGGAGTAAAGCCAAAGAAGTGAAGAGATGCCAATTAATCAACTCAATCTGATCCTGATCAACTTGCGTCTCCAGGTGCGAGGGAGCAGCGAGGGTGGGCTGTTCTACCAGGGAAGGTAAGCAGGGAGCTCAGGGTGGCTGTGAGGCAGGCAGGGGCAGTGTCCTTACCCACCAGGAGCACAGTCCCACAGTACGCAAGCAAGAAAAGCAGAGCAAAATGCCAGCCAAAGTACAATACTAAACCTGACAAAATAGAGAAGAATGTAAATAAACAGACACAGTTAATGCATGAAGAAGAGATGTATATTCTCCTTAAACTTGATCAAATTAGAGAAGTTCTCTCTCCTGCCATTCAGCTGATCCACAATGAAAAAGCTTCATGTCATATTTCTCTTCACTAACGCTATAATCAAATTGTTGGCAGACTAAGACTCAAGATACTCAAGATACTACGAGCAAGACTTGACAACCTGTAACAGGAACTAAGAATAACCAGGAATTAAGTCATTAGGGCACTGGGAACTGCAGTCACAATTATATACTGCTTTTTGTAGGCAGAAAAAGCCCTCTATTACTGCTAGGTTGTGGGTGTTCTCTCTTTTTCGAGGATGCTTTAAACCAGAATTAAAGCACCTGAAATATTCTTTTCAAAAGATTTTTTTTTTTTTTTTACTCTAATCTCACCTCAATCTTAGTTTATTTTCCTAGCTTCTCCTGATGAATTAATAGGAAGAATAATTTCCCCCTAGCAAAAAAGAGGGTGTTTTGCATGGCTCAGAGACTACCCATGTCTATGGCCTGGAGTATTTTTCACTAATCTGCTTTGCCTCATTTCTTAAAGGAACGAAGTAATGATGAGTACTCTGCAGTCCACGAAGAAGAGGAGCAAAACAAGCAGCTGAAGTTCTTTCCTCTACAGAGTTCCTCAGTTTGTGTAACTAAGGGAATTTGCAAATTGAGGCAGTATTTTCCATCTTAGTTCTCATAGCACATCTGAGAATAATCAAATCACACTCTCTCAAATGTGAGGAAGTTGGGAAGGAGTAGTAAGAAGGAGGAAGAGAAAGAGCTGTCACCATGTATTCTTTCAGCCTGATTTACAGTGCTACTCATTACACTAGAGCCTAAATATTCTAAGGAAAGTGAGGGCTTAGCAGGGTAAGGCAAGGAAGAGATAGGTACTCTCCTCATTTGTACACTACTGGGGAGAGAGAGAGAGGGAGTGCAGATAATGAGGACACAGATAATAAGAAGACTGCATCTTTTAATCACATATGGAATATAAAAACATAGAATTGAATTTACTGAGCCTATATCCAGACAGACTAGCAATGCATTACAACAGAAGTAGATCTGCAGAGTAAAATTGCTTCTGTCAAGGATGCAACACTCCTACACTATGGGTGTTTTGGGAAGCTTTATTTTGGACTTGCTATAACATGATTCCATGGACCAAACCCTCATTAGTTGCTGCAGTTAATCAATCAGGTGCATCTTTGAAACACCTTTCAGTTTAGTTCCATCTGAAAGACGTTCAGCTTGGATGCTTGTGTATCAGCATTTTAGTTCACACTAGAAGCAGATTTTGGAAGCAAATCTGCCCCAGTCATTCCCATTTCTCATGCTGTGGTCTGCTTCATAGCATGGTCTGGGCACATGAGCTGGAGGTATGCTCCAGGGGCAAACCTAGAGAGCCACTAACAGGCATTCGGTCCACAGGATCAGGCTACAGTTAATCTGAAATAAAACCCTAGAGATCCATATAGTATGAATTGTTCAGTCCCTCTGTCCTACCTCACAAATCTACTCGTATTCAGGTGTGCTACTTACCAGCATAGGATATACCTTTGGTGCACTCCAAACCACAGCACAGACTACACGGCAATAAATATGGATGATAATGAGCTTCACCTGAAAACCATGTCCCTAATCCAAAGAAAAATATTAATGCACATGTCCTAGGAGGAAATAAAGAGTCTCTGGAATGGAGTATTTTCCATCACCATTTTATGCGAGTCCTTTACTCAGTTCACTGGTGGTAAATTCCCCTGAACAAAAGGGTCAGCAACTCTCAAACACATCTGACCATATCAGGTTAGTATCAATAACAAACAGGACAGCTACAGCAGACAAGTCTAAGCAGTAGCATCTATACTAGCAAATAAAGCAGCTGAGGGCCTGCAGGTCAGCTGTCAGAACTCTTATTAGTGAATCTAAGTGCTTCTGCTCTCCTTGAAGTCATGAACCACAATTGTGCTGCCCACAGGAATGGTCCCAAGTGACAGTCTGGATATTGTCCAGAAGACTGCTCTTTTGCCTAGGAATAAGTAATGCTAAGGAAAATTATAACAGTTTAACAGTATGATCAAATGCATTTTAGTGCTTGGAGCTACGCCACAGCCTTCTTAGTGTCAGTGGTAGCCAGTAATTCCCACCTACACAAGGGAAAGTATACCAAAACCCATCTTCAGAAGGGTACAGTCTGAATGGACTACTATTCTGCTTTTGCAGCAGTTACTCGACCACATCCAATGAAACTCCCAGACCCTGAGGTATGGCTGTACCTCTAAATCACAGGTTACCCTGTACCACCAGTGGAGAGACCGAAAGACTATTAAGCCTCAAAAAACTAAGACAAGTTGTTATATTCCAGTTAACTGAAACAGTTATAAAAGTATCTGTAGAGCTCATTAATGAAAGCACCTTAATTTCACATAAGAACATGAAATCAGTTCCACAAGATGTTTGATGTGTAAATATCAAAGATTGCAATTTACAATTAGTGTATCTAAATCTTTATTCTGTACAATAATGTTCAAGACAGTAGTTTTCCATTATATTTAAGAAAGAAAATACTTTTTAGTATTTCTTGCAGATATGTAGAGAGAACACAGACTACTGCTTCGATTGTTCTTTTAAGTCACATCCAATTAAATATAAGATAGAGAATTAGCTCTCAGTGAGCAGAAGCTCTCCTAATGAAACATCAACACCACAAATAAAAGCAGACTATAGTCAGACAAGTCAGTTACAGAGAAACACTATTCTTGCATCTAAATAATGTTCCCTCAGCTTTCATTTTGGAGAATGTTTTCATTACTTAAATGGAAAAGATCCCTTCGTCCTAGGAGTTTTTCAATTTATATTGATAATACTCTCTTGTCTGGCCTCAGTTTGCCAAAGTTTCACAGAAATACTTGAAAAATAATCATGTTCTACAAAACAATCTACTTTTTACCACTTACAAATGCCATCCAAAACAGTATTATGGAACTGCATTATGTTATCTCACACTTCACTGCTATTAAACCATGGCAATAAGTTGGTGGGTTTGTTTTAGGTTTATTTATCTTACTTCTTCCAGATATGCTGGGCTAATTCATAGCTTCTGTAAGGTAGCACAGTCTGGAGCTAATTTTCAAAATACAAAAATATTTTTATGGCTCTCCCGGAGCAGACAGCCCTAACACTAATTGCTTAAAAAATACACATGAAGCACTCTTTGCACTTTTTTTGTGGCACTTGATAATGAATCACATATTGGACTAATAGAAGAGAAATTTCAGAAATTTAAAAAGATTAAGTCTTCATTTTGTGTTATAAATTGATGAAGCAAGATGTTTTTGTGGAACAGAATTAGATTGACCCTGGCCAGATTAAAATGACACTAGAATTAGAGAATTACAGAGTCAACTCAAGCAGGTTTACTACATTTAATTATATTTAGCTATGAAAACTACAGCAAATAGACATTAGTTAACCTTACTGACATGCATAAAAGTCTGTCAAACTGCTGAAAGATGAAAAGAAGAAACAGAGCTAGCAGAGATTTAAGTATGGATTTTCCCTACTATATACAGCCGCAAGTAACCAAGAAAAAACAACCCAGTCCTCCCTGAGGTCTAGGTAACACTCGTCTGCCTACTCACTTTCACATCCATTTCCCTTAATAACTATCCTGCAATGTTACTGTTCTTAAAAAAAATCTCCTCGCTTGGTTTTTGTTTACTTCTTGTCAACTGGTGTGATAAACTGTCAAATGGAGCGTCTAAAAGAGTACATGTTCAGCTAATGAGAAAGCCTGATTATTATTTTTTTTTATTATTTTTAACGGATAAAGCAAAGATTATAAAGGAGAAGCAGAAAGCAGCAGAATACAGAAGTAGCACAACAGCACATAAGGACAATTAGTCACACAATAAACTAAAAAATGGAGAGTGACAAAAAACAGTCAGTCAGATTAATTGTGGTTGGTTTGGCTTTTTTCCTGACTGGAAGTCAGTAAAAGATTACCCATTCTTTCCTCTTTTCCTGACATGTGAAAGAAATATTCTTGAGTGTATTAGTCACAGGTAGTTCCAAATGCTACAAGATTGCCCTTGGTAGGGATTATAGATCTAGTTTTTGTTTTCTTACTCTAAAGGTTCAATTACAGGTAGTAAAAGTCAGGAGAAGGAAGCATTTTTTCCAAGCTACAGTTTATATTGTCTGACTGTCATAAACAGCAGAAAGCTTGTATTTGGTTGTGCATGCAAATCAGATCTAAGCAATTTAAGTTCATTAATTCTCACCAGTAGGTTGCTGTAGTAGCATTTTGATAATTCAGACTTCAGACTTGTTTCACGGATCGCCTATCTTTAGGAGCACCTATATATAGATATGATATGCTTAAAGATAGATATGCTTAGAGCAGACCACTTTCTTATTGGATTCAGTATGTTTTCTTAAAAGATCATGCTGCTTTTGAAAGTCTCTCAAGACTAACACATTCTTCTACATTTCCAAACTGGATTGCTTAAATTAAGTTGTCACAATTCCATGCTTTCGTTAACGTCACATTTAACACAAAAAAACCCACAACATTTAAAACTTCTGGAAATCCAATTTCAATGAAGGATTTTTTGATTGGTTGGTTGGTTTTGGGTTTTTTGGGTTTTGGGGTTTTTTTTAAATGGAAGGTACACTGGGTAAATTTAAGCCTTATGTTCTGAAGCTTAAAAAGTAAAAAGAGTGTACAGATTGAATTTCACTTGACTGGGAACAAACATGTATAACTGTAAACAGTGAATAAACTGGCCCATACCCAATTTCTGCCATGAGTTGGTAATTTTGGCCATGGTAGATTTCAGTAATTTTCTATGTAAAATGAATGTGACGTTTGTCTTAAGTATACCAAGGAAATTGGAGATTTATGTTCTGGGGAATCAAAGATTCTGGTGAGGAAATAATGGAACCAACAAGAATGAGTCTCTCCTTTACTTTATTACAATGGTTAGAGTAGGAAAAGAAAAAAAAAAAATGCTTAAAATGGTTAAAGGGTGTTCAGGTTACTTATTAAGTTATATGCTTACCAACCCCGTTAAGGACCCAATGATCAAGAGACCAGCTCCGAGATACATCGTAGCAGGAGAGGTGGCAGGTTCTACCTTGGCGGGCGTCCCCGCGGAGGCAATGTGGACCTCGGTGGTGATGAGATCTGCCTCTCCTCCTTCACGAGTCCTGGGCTTTTATTAGTTAAAAGGTGCTGACTCGTCTTGGCTCAGGGGGCCAGCTTGTGCCAAGAGGAGCGGCCTAGTGACCTATTTGGCACTAGTTTGAGTTTGCGTTCTAAAGCAAAGAGGGTCTTTTAGGGGTCGGCCTCCCCTCCTCTTCATCGCTATCTTCATCCCAGTCCAGCGTCTTCGTCACCTCTAAATGTCCTTGGCTGCCTTTTATGGGCAACAGTTGGCTATGGTAGCCAGTTACAACATCCCCTTCTGATGAAAATGATGAATTCAGCACAGCTCTCTGCTCCTTCTTAGTTACAAAGTTACAGTTACAAGGCAGAAAAGCTTGGGATGTACACTTTCAAGGCAAGAAAGACTCGGGATGGGCCATCACGGACCATTAACTATTGTGTCTCCGGATACAGTTTGTGTGGAGTTAAATACAGTGGGTGAAATGTATCTATTACCTATAGGATATCTGAAAACTGAGGTCTCTATTGAGTGTTTGATAACATTGGAGGATATATGATTTGTTTAGACAATAAGAATACAAATTTCTTGCCTTATGAATAGTAACTATATGTACTAACCATAACCTATTCTGTGATTATCACTGAGAAGAAGTATATCATATAACTGGCCCATATATAATAAAGGCCTTGTCAGAAAACAGTGTCTTTCTTCCCCTCCTCTGTTTTTCACAGATGATGAGCACAGACACATACAGGTATGCACACTTGTTCCAGTAGAATCAAAGATTCCCTTAATGATCACAAAATCCTGAATAACAGACTTGGAGGTTTTAGCACAGTAAAGTTACTCTTCAAAGAACACTACAAAGTCTAATCCTTTTATGTAACATCATTTTTCTCTTACTATTTAAAAAAAAAAGACTATTCTGTTTAGCATATCCAGCATATGCACCATATGATGCACCAGATGCCTTAGTAATTAATTCATCTTTTCAATGAAAAGTACAGTAAATAGTTGCATAAACCAGTGTGTTGATGCAACTGATAACTACACTGACAATTCAAAACTAGAAAAGCAAAAGATTGTATAAAAAGCAACAGCTACATCACAAAACAAGACTGTCAGACTGAACTGGCAACATATGCTCACTTAATGCTTCAACTGTATTCTGGAAATGAGCACACAGCACACATTACTGTATATCCTTAGATTGCCGTTCCATCAGGGCTCATGAAGGGTGGCAGAAGACCGTCTAAATGCTACATTTGCAAAAAATGATGCATAAGACAGTAGGATATGTTGAAAAAAAAGAGAGGAAAAGACACCTCATATAAAATTAGATTGTAATCCTTGCTTGAAGAGAGTAGAATGCTTTACCAGTATAGAAGAAATTTGCATTTTATTAACACAACAACACCTATGATTAATTCCTTAAGCCTTTCTAAAAACATGACTTAATACTGTTAAGACAGGATTTGTATGGAAAGATGTGCCTATGAATTCCTTGCAGTATCTATGTCTTAGCTGCAGCCAGTGAAACAAATGAAAAATCTATCTCTTTATCTGTTGACTGAACAGGTTTGCTGGAGAGGACAATGGCAACACATGCTTGTGACAAACAGTTGTCAAATATACATGCCTCCTTAAAAAAAAATCTAATTGAGATACAGAAGAAAACTTTCTCTACATAATGTTTGGGCAAGTTTCCTCATGTAGTCAGAAAATGCTGAAGCACTGAAAGACGATTTACTCAATCCAAATCTACAAAAAAAAACCCAACTCAAAACTTTAATTAAAACCTCTTCCTTTCAGCTTCTCCACTGGTAAAGTAGGAAAAATAATGCTCAGTCACTTCACAATATACTTGCAAACTCAGTATACTACTATTTACAGTTTATCTAGTGTTGGATGTTAACAACTGTTAGTAGTATGAACCACAGTAATAGCACTGTGGAAGCTCTGTCCACCAGCATGCATAGTGCAGCCACACTGTTCTTCACTGGCTATGTGAAACAGCCCATCACAAAACATAGGCTGAGCTATATTGAGCCCCATTTGAATTCTTTGCTTTTGTTGATGGGCCTATCATCAACATTCCTATTTTCCCTATTTTTTATAGGAAATTCCTATCAAAAGGTACAACCACCAAACTGCCATTTTGTGGCAAGGAAGAATCACTGAGAGCTGATGAGAAAGATTTGTCATTGAAAGGCTAAGATTCTGTCTCTGTCTGGATAAGACTGCTTCTGTGGTCCTCAACAAATCAATCAAACCTTCTCTGCTACACATCACCATAAGTGCAGAAGTTAGTACTGCTTTAGATCAAAGAAGTGCTATGGAATTCGGGGCTCAGAGTCCAGGAAGTATGTTTACAGTGTGGATGATAACCACCTCTGAAAAAAGCTCTTTCGGATGCACTTTGCACAGCAGATCACATTACACAGAACTTGCCTGTTCAGGGGGGATGTTTCCCCTCAGTTTTTATTCATCCAGTGGATTAGAAGTCTCATATAAACTGTGCAAAGATAAAAATCCCAAAACAATAGACGTAAAACAGTCATGCAAGTTTGGTGTGGTGGAGGGAAGCATCGTAAGGCTAATGGTTTTATAGTGTCATACAGTATGAGAACGCACTATGCCTGCTAAAATACAGTACAAAACAACTGCGCTTTTGCATTGATTTTCCTGGTCAGAACTTCTCTAAATACTACAAATGTATTTTGTCTCTACTACAATCTGAACTTCACAAGGAGATGATAAATGAGATAATATTGATTAAATTGTGCTAAAAGGTTCCAGCTCTTCAAGGTTATATCCTTCAGAGAGTTTGTAAATTTCATTACAGAAATCTGCCTGCTGATGTACATAAATAAAGAGTGGCAGAAGAGTTCCAGCAAGACAGCTCTCACTGGAGCCACACTGTTCTTCAGACAGAAAGTTCAGACAAGCAGGTACAGAGGAGTTCAAACTGGTAGAATGAGCCTGCCTTTTTTGAAGAAAACAGATCAAAAAAAAATTAGATCATATCTGTATTATATGAATGTTACTGACAAAGGGTGTCCAGAGTGAAGCAGAATCTTGGGCCTCCATTGGCTTTAACTGTCAGCTTCGTCAGTAATATGAAAGGCAAATCCACTGAATTGTTCCAAGTACTTTACTTTAACATGCAGTTTTTATAGTAAATTAATCTTAACTTCAGATGAAAGTCAGAAATAACCTTCCCCTGCTTTTGGGGGGATGGGGAAAGGAATTACATGAAACATCACACAAAAAGCAAGTACAATGATCTGATAAATTCCCCTGAAGTTACGCATTCATTCTTAACTAATGAAGGAAAAGAAGAGCCACTTTTACTAGCCATCTGCTTTTTAAGAATTTAGGATTTTTCTCTGAGACATAGGGGCAGAGGGGTGTAAAGGGAAGAGAGTAATAATGGAAAGGACCACGGCTGCTCCTGTCCTGGTGGACAGAAGGCTGTACAGAGTTGCCAGTGCACGCTACCAGCCATGAAGGCTAACAGCATAAGCAACAACAGAGATGCAATCCATGTAATCCTTTCCCTTTATTTGGCACTCATTACGTTGCACCCAATTACAGGCCCCGCAATACAAGAAGCGCATTGACAAATGGGAGCAAGTCCAATCTATGCCCACCAAAATGGTCAGGGGGGTGGAGCATTTCCCCTGTGAGGAGAGGCTAAGCTGGGCTCATTTGAACCTAAAGAATCCAGCGTGGCTTTGGGGGGAGCTAACAGCAGCCCCCTGCTTCCCCATGAAAACAACCCAGCAAGGGAACAGGCTGTCCAGAGAGGTTGTGCAGTCTCCGTCCTTGGAGGTTTTAAAGCTCCAACGGGAAAAAAAAACAAGCAAAACTTGGTCTAAGTTCAACACAGTCACTGTTTTCAGGGAAGGTTAGGCTCACAGACCTCCCAAGGTCCCTTTCAACCTGAATGAGTCTGACTTGTGTTTGCTGTCTCCATTATTGTGATGCCACTGACAAGCAGTATTAGGTGTCAGTGTAGGAATACAGTCATGCCCTGTTCCTTCTGCTGAGCTCTGCTAGCATTTCTACTCTCGGCAGTCTCCGCACTCTCAAGTGAAAGTGATTCTATTTATATTCATCTCATAAAATGTTTAAAACATAAGGAAAAAAAGAATGCTTACAATAGGAACCACAGATCTAACGTGTAAAAAGAGTACCAATGTGCTGTTCTTTTTCTGAGATCAGACATTGGTTTTCAGAGTAGCAGGTTGGTACAAGTCGTATTTCCATTAAGATGTTAAAGCCATAAGCTTGAATGTTTTTTGTCAGTTTAATAATTGTTTTCATGGAGATATATACAGGTAGAAGCAGGATTCAGATTTGGTTTGTGACAGCAGGGAAGCCACTTGAATATTCTGCTATTTATTAAGTGCTTGGTAAGTTTCTTTAATAGGATCTTGAAACTATTAATTTCACAGATTTTTTAGGGGGGGAGGGGAAAATATCTTCCTAAATTAGTGGGAAGCCCACAAAATTTACCCTGAAAAGTAATTATTAGGATTCACACAACAGAATACATGGACACCCCCTCTTTGTCGTGAAGCTCCGCCATCTGTTTTCTTGTGTTTTCTGTCCCCAAATCAGGAGACAAAACCACTTCACAACAAAAGTTTCTGAAGTCAGCTTTTGCCCAGCAAGGAATTTTAATAGAAGATGAGTTTGTGGGAGGAAAAGCTTCAATTAATAAGTATATCCTATTGATCTGTTTTGTGGCATTTGTCTTGTAGACAAATATTGGCAATAATCTTGAAATCCATGCCACATTAGTGCTGATCTAATTTTTAATAAAGAACATAGGAAAGTTAAAGCCTCTTACAGTCACATACAGTATGCCCAAATGCAGTCCAGGCCTACCAAAATACAGGTGTGGAATATCAATGGTGGTCCTCTATCTGAGGAAAATGGCAAGATTAAATGTTGACCCTGAAAAGACAGCGAGGGAAAAGGTCAGACACGGATGTTTGTGGTAACACGACACCTAGTGTTCACTTCCAGGAAGCCTCTGTACTGGTCTGAAAAAAACAGCAATGCCCCAGGACTTGCTTTCCAAAAACAAACAAAAAGAAATAGTTACATTAGTATCTCTATCCAAGTATCTAAATTACATAGACATGGGGGGAAGGAAGAAAAGAACTGAAAATTTGCATGTGCTGCATTTCCTCCTCCTATTGAGTACACAAGTTGGGTAACTCCAGAAAAGAGCAGTACTCAAAAAAGTTTTATATCATCTTTATATCATCTTTTTCCTTTGGGTTTCTGCTGGGAGGGGAAAAAAAAAAAAAAAGTCTAGATATAACATGCACAACAAAAGTTTAAGAGAATAGTCCCTGCTCTAAAAAAAACCTACCACATAACTTGTGGCAAGGTTTATTTATACGTAAGAATGAGCTATACACTTTTATTTCTTCATTTAAAATCCTGGTATATCAACAGTAAGAGTGACTGTAAGGCTATCATTCCCTTTCATGCTTCTAGCAACGCAATGAAAACCACAGTAACTAATGCATACTAGATCAACGAGACCATAAAATCCATGTAAAATCATGGTACAGGCACTCTGACATAGCGAGTAACAACTCCTAAGAGATTTGACCTCTTAAGTATCTCTAAGGGCAACAAGGAGGAAGAATTATATGAGAATTCAGAACAAGAATCTCACTACAGATAGAGGAAGCATACGCTCCTTTCTGAAATCAGCTCAATAAGAGTATGTGTCTGATCTCAAAGAAAACAAGTACCAAACATTACACTGAGACTGGCAAGACCGGCAAAACATTAGAGACAAGGTCTGACTGAAACTTCAGTTCTATAGAACAGAACATAAACAACTGCATTTCAAAAAGTTCATTGCGAGAAACATTCTTAAAAGGGCTTGTTAGTGTTAAAAATACAAGCATACAAAATACTATAGTATTGGATTTCAAATATAGCATGCTGTCTTGAATTTAAGAGTTACTTTCCAAGGAGCAGTGTTTAATTTGTCATCCTTTTGAAGAGGAAGAAAAAAATAAAAAAATTACAGGTACATTTAAGTATTAAGGCTGCCTAGCTACCACAGTCTCAAGCAATGAATTGGACCCAGCATGCAATATGTAAAGTTAAATGAAAACTGGTGTTATTTTATCTTATTTCTGAGAAAAATGTGCACAGACACTGTCAATACACCAGTATTAAACTATACATTTTTCTTTTGCAAGGCAGACAGACCTAGATGCCAATACTGTTAAATAACTCCAGAAGATGCAAGTCAAGCACTTATCACACTGTTAATTGTAAAACAAGTCCTTATTTTTTATGATGTTTGAACCATTATTCTCTGCAGAGGTTGAGTACGTGGCATCTCTGCGGAGCCAGGCAGTTATGAACTCACCTAAATAAATATCTGCCATAAGATGTCCCTGTTGAACTATACAGCTTTTTTTTTAAGACTATATGCTCATGTCTTCTTTCAGTCATACACCTCTACTTAAAATACTCTGGAAAGTGAGGCTAAATTGTTCTGTGTTTATTGGAAACAGCCAGCCTACCAGAGCTTCGGATTCATGGCACTATACCCATTTAGGGTCCAGGTAAACTATACAGCCACAAGCCTTTAGTTCCTAGCACTCTTGTCCAAAAGGTCACTTCACCATTCATTCAGCGTCTAGTTTGGCCCCAGGCAGAAGTCCCATGAGTATCAGCAGGAACAGCACGTCCTATTGGCCTTAAACATATACATTTAACACAACTACAAGAACACCAGTCATAAATTTCACCTAATGATAGTGATTATCCCTCACTTTTAATGCTGAAATATTCTGAACAGCCATACAACCTACTCAGCTGTTAACATTTTAGGTAATTGCTGCACAGATTATTTTTGCAGTTCGGGAACAGGTCTTACAAATTAAGAGCTGTGGAACAGCTTTAAACCACAGAGGATTCTACAGTAGGTTTAATTCGATTACTTCCTTTTGAATTATAGAACTTCTAAAAACCCAAACATTAAATGCTTGCATCTCTTCACACACACTCAAAAGAGAAATGCAGATACACAGTGCATACAGTGCAAAAGGAAACAGTTTGTTTCCACAGATATCAATGCACTTGTCATACACGCTAATGATGCCAGGTATCTTCTACCCTTTGCTTCTATACTTGCATCTTCCAAATATTTGCTCACAGCCTTATGATTACAGAGGCTCAAAGCAGTTAGGAATTCACTGTGAGGGGGAACATATATTTAAGTCATCTTGCATGCAGCTGAAAGGAGATACCTTCTAAACAACACAGGATAAAACACAAGGAAAATAACGCAGTTTTCCTTGAAAAATTACAAGGCTGTGTTCACAGAAATAGCTTGAAGGACAAAAGAATAAATTAAAGGGCTGTTTTAGCACTGGTAAACTATTTTATATAAATGCAATGAGTAACTTTTTAGATAGTGACTGAAAACCACTCTGATTACGCTTCAACAAAACAACTTCACATGCCAAAAAGAGCAGCACATTAAACCACAGAGAGTAATGATTTTGAAAGGTACGCAGAGCATACCCACTACACTTTATGTAAGTCAGGGACAGCTGAGAACCGCCGTCAGAGGGCATCATTCATAAATGATGTTCCAAACATGCTGCCGTGAAGTAGCGAGTTATTTTCCAACTCCCTCACGGGCTTCTCTTGAAAGTGCATGAGGTGCTAAATACGTCTCGGTAGCTCATTTTTTTTGTCAGCACAGGCTTGCAGCTGTGTGACAAACCGAGCGATTCAATGCTGTCCCCCTGAGGGTAAACCCGACCCTCAGGCTGCAACCTGTCACGGCGGGCTGCAAACCGCGATCGCAGCAGGTACAACCCCCTACAAGGCAGGGACGAATCCCTCCCGACCGCGCCCGGGCCGCCGGTGCCTGCTCGGCTCCTGGCCCTGCGGCCGGGGCCGGGCTAAAGGGGCGAAGCGCGGGAAGGGGACCGCTTCGTCCCCCACGAGAGCCCCCCGGTGCCGTGCGGGGCTGGCAGCCCGCCACGACAGCCCGGCCTCCGCCAACCCGCGCCCGCTCCCCTCCCGCAGGCGCATCCCTCCCGCCCTCCAGGCACAGCGCCGCCGGCGAGACCCTATGCACCCCCCGCCCGCCGCGGGAGTTGGCAGCGGGACGGGCTGAGGGGAGAGCGGGTACTTGCCCGGGTGGGGACGAGGAGGCTGCCGGGGCGCTCGAGCGGTGCTGGAAGTGGCTGCTTCCCCGGCACGCTCATCTCCTCCCATGCAGCTGGCGTAGTCCTCTCAGACGGGCGGCTCGGCGGGACGCGGCGCCTCGGGCACCGGCTGCCCAGCGCCCGCCCTCACCGGCAGCACCGGCGTCCCGGCTGCGCGGAGCAGGCTCACACCGCTCCGCTCCGCGCTCTGCGCCGCGGCCCGGGCAGGGCGGTGGCACCAGCAGGGCGGGCGGACGGGCGGGGGCTGGGACGTGAGGGGGGTCGCTGGAGGCTCGGAGGCAGGCGGGGAGAGGAAGGCGGCGGAGTCGCGCTGGCTATTTAACTTCGCTCTTCTCCGGGGGGAAGTCGCCGCCGCTCTCGCTCCCCTCCCCTCTGCGGCCGCATGCCGACAGCCGGGCTCTGGGTGCTGCTGCGAGCGTTGCCCCGCTCCTCCCAGGTACGGCTCGGCTCCGCTTGGCCCGCCCGCGCCGCTTCCCTGCAGGGCGGCGGCCCGAGGCAAGGGCGGGTTTGGGCTCCGGCCTCCCACAGCTTTTCTCCGGGGAAAGCTTCGGACAGGGGAACTTCTACTAGGGGAAGGCGGGCGGAGTGACGGGAAGCTGTGGGGCTAGGAGTGCCGCTACACCAAGCGGCAGACCCCCTCACCCCCCCGTGGGCCATGCCACGCAATTGCGACTGGCGTTAGTGTTCTGAGCCCCAGCTACACACGTCCTCTGCTGCAGATCTGGGTCAAAACCAAGAGCGATTTGTCATTGCTCGAGTACTGTAGGTACCCCTGATACTGGATAACACGGGGCGATCTGTCTTTTGGCAGGAAAAGCCCCCATCCCTGAACATTGACATCAGATGTTGCTCTTCACCTTCCATTGAAGTTCCAAACCATGGCCCATGGTCTAAGCCATCAGTTTTGCGGGAGCTTCATGTAGGTCTGTGGTGGCAATGCTAAGGCTGATCTTAAGAAGAGGTTCAGTCTGGTCCTTGACATACTACTGTATTAGTAGGCGTATTTTTCTTTTCTGGGGGGAGAGCTCATAACTTTTCCTATCAGTTTATTTAAGATCAGTGTTTCACATGCGTACCCTTCTGTTTTCTTACCTAACTGTAATTCAAAAATACACCTGTATTCCATCTTGAAGCCTTTGCCTTGGCATGGAAGGATGAGAAGCTATCACACACAAATATGTAACAAGTAAAAAGGGTGAGTGGAGCTGGCCAAACTTTTTCTAAAGTTAGTTTTAAAGACTAACCTGGTTTAGTGGAAGGTGCTCCTGCCCATGGCAGAGGGGTTGGAACTTTAATGTCCCTTCCAACCCAAACCATTCTATGATTCTTCTATGATTCTGATTTTTCTCCACCTAATCTTAATTTTTTTTTCTTTTATTTGCAAAAGCTTTTGTAAAAGTAGCATAGGAGTTAAGCAGGAGAGAAACATGCATCATCTTCTATTTGGAGGTAGCTCCATACAGAACACTGCCCACCACTGCTGTATTGTACCCTAGTATGCTGTATTTTACCCTATTTATCCTCTCCCTGTCCAAAAATACCTCACTTCTCCATAAAACCACATCTTGCCATAAACAAATACAGTATGCTGTCTCTGTCTACTGGTTTCAGTTGTTCTCCAGGGTTGTTTGTGGCCCTCTGTCTGTGCTCAAGCTGTTTTCTTTGCCACGGAGTTTGCCATGCAGCAAGGAGACAGTGCCATTCTCCTAAAGAGGTAGAGCTTGTACTCAAGTCAATCTGCCCCAATCCATCCTGTGCACAAAAAAGCCATTAATCTCATTCCATGCCTGTAAAAAACTGTGTGACAACACTCTGGCAGTATGATAGGCTAGAGGATATGAGTCATCCACAGCCTAACCTGACCATACAAACTTATGTGCGTGCAGGGTGTGCTGGCACTGTACGAGGTGTGAATCTTTCTGCTTAAGGTTAAAGACTATCAACAAAAGGAAAGCCACCCAGGTGAGCTGCAATCTGTTTGGATATGGATTGCCCTAGGTTCCATGGGCTGGGAGTTGCCAGGGACCAACAAATGACATCAGCTGTCCTGATTGATGGATATTTGGTAGCATGGATAATAACTTTGCTGTGATTACAAACTTCTTGTCACATCCAATGTTTTATTTTCTCATGGTTCTTCTTCATGCTGTCCTTTCATAAACATGGTGCATAAGTGGGGATTCAAAAAAGTGGAGATGCAAGTTAGTATAAATACAAAATAAATGACATAGCAGTATGATAATATACGGGGAATAAATATGGTAAATGACTTACAGAGATAACTTGAATAGAAAGCCCTTATTTTTCAGAATGTTTGTATTTATCTAGAAACTGTACTTTTTAAACTTAAAAATCTTTGTCAATTTCATATAATAAGTTTTGCACACAATATTTAACTTCCTAAGAAGCTTGTCTTAACACTGACAGTTAAATAAATGATTTATGGAATTCACTGGAAACTGGATAACATCAACTAAGGAATTCTAAATGCTTAGCTCTTTTCTAATGAGTACCCTTCACAAAATTATATTCTCCTATGGTATTGCAGTACTGAAAGTACGTGGGTATGTATGACTTGGGTGAGGATTAGGAAAAAATAAATTCATTATTTTGTACATAATTTGGGCTAAGCCAATTTGTGATAGTCTTATCTAATACATTTCTTTATTTCAAGGGACAAACAGGTTTATAGCTTAAGAAACCTATGAGCTTTTTAGGAATTGATGCCTTCTTCAATTTGTTACTAGTGGAAAGCTTATATGCATTTTTCCCTTTCTTCGGTTCCTAATTTTTCAATTTTACTGCATCCCTGATCCTGCAGAAGGTTTTGCTTTCGCTGTTCCTGAAATATAGCAAATGGAAGCTAGCTGTAAAGTAGATATTTTATTGATGACAGGTTTTATTTCTCTGGATTACATTAAACCCTATAATCTGGAATAAGGCAATTATTTGAAAATTTCTAGCCCTTGAGATTTCATAAAAAACTGCAAAATATCAGGAAATTAATCTATGAAGAGACAGTAAGTCAAGACAATGCTGAATGTTTTCAATAATATACCATGATTTTAAGACAAACTCATGACGTTGGCACATTATGTTGGATAATGCCCAAGGAGTTTCATTAAGATCTGACTTGGCTGGCAGCAGCAAAATTGCAAATTGTGCGAAAGACTGGAATAAAATCAGCATTCATGAAAACAAACACGAACTGCTGAATTTGGAAGACATCATATTACAGACCTGTCTTTATTTTCTTCTGTTTTCATACACATGCTTGCATTTGTACATACACACACCCAGAGATGATACTTGTTTTAGAGAATAGAAACAGAAGACTATTACCACTAAAACAATAAATAATTTATTTTACTGAGCTAAATAAATGTCAAGGTTAAAGGCTTTCTAAAGAGAAGTGGATGAAAGAGTATAACTAGATTTTCCAGAAAATATAGGTATGTCTTATGTCGACATTACAAACATTACTCTGTCCGTACAAAGAAATTCACACAACTATTGAAGTCAAGTCATTGTCTTAATATAAACTCCAAGATTTGCAGATGTTCCAGTTTTAGTTTGTATATGTTAATATTTCCTGTATTCATCAGGAAAAAGGGCCCTTTTGTAAAACTTGTTTCATGAGCTTCACTATACTTAATATTTTACTACCAAAATAAATGCTCCTTCATTTAATTTCATGTTGTGGGAAAAGATCAAAGCTATGGGGAAGTAAAGCATACTTTTCTGAGGAATACAAGTTACAAGTTTCTGACTTGCAAATCACATGTACAGCAAGGTAAAAATGACACATGGCACAAAGAAACTGCTGCCTGTCTCAATGAGGATGCTGCCATTTAGCTACCAGTATCCCCCAGTTTAGGAGAAGGAGTAAGGAAGACACTAGTACACTGACAACCAGTATTTGGCCCCTGTCTCAGTCTACTCTCCACTTACCTCTTTTATCATGTATTAAGCTCATGAGTAAGGGGCAAATTACAAGGAGTAGCAACTTGACAGCCCATCAGAGGACTGGATGTGCCAGAGGTTGCTTAAAATATACAATGATAAATCACTAAGATTTCACGGGTATGTTATTTTGTTTCAAAAGACAAACACTTCCTTGCTCTCATGAACCTGTAATGTGCATCCAATACGCAGTAGCTCACTGTCCCAGAAATCTCCTCAGTTCATTGCATAGGGTAAGAAACTGTAACTCTGCACATGGCAGTAGAAAAATGGAAAGAGGCAGTAAAATTGTCGGTAACATCAAATGAAAGCAAGAAGCTGCTGTACTTCAAACAAACAGAAACTTTCTGTGAACTACTGTTCACTGAGAAAGGGGGATTGAAAAAAGCATCTCATGTTTTTACAGCAGGCGGCTTGAGTAGCAGGTGGGAGAGATGGTAAGGAAGCTTTGCTGAACTGTCCTTTCTGGTTCCTGGCCCCCTTATTGGGGCATAGGTGCACCTTAGCAGTCACCCTGCTGCCAAAGTCAAGGATTGACTAGGGAAAACCAGTACTATTTTGGCTGTCACTATTGCAGGAAAGAGTATTGCCTGCATCAGTCAGGAATTCAGCATCCTAGGCTATTCAAGAGAGCAATTTGTCATTGCTGCCTTGAGGACATTGTTGTGAAAGACAATCAAAAATGGGTATTTGAACAACTGGACATCTGAAAGATGTATTCCCAGCTGGTGTTTATAGAGGTGTATTGGGCTGATCAGTGTGTATTCTTCAAAAGCAGACAATTTTGATAACAACGTAGACTTCCAGCACTCATCACCAGCTGAAGCAAAGAAGCAAGTAGTAAGTGGCAAGCAAGTGGCTAAACAGCACTGTGGAAGCAAGCAGGATTTTAGTACTGTTTCTTGCAGCTTCTGATAAAATACTAGTTCTTAAGATTTTATTTTTATTTTTTTTTTTACTTCTCTGTCCTTGAAATCTGCCTTGTATTACCAAATGGAGGAGCTGATGTTCTGCAAACTGTAGTATTTTGTGTGTTCTGGTTCTCCACAGAGAGCAGTGTGCCAAGACGTTGTGTGGAAGCTATGCCAATATGCAAGAGGGAGTAGAGTCTTTTGTGACCAAAGAAAGCACAAACAAATGCTCAGCTTGTGAGAGGGGGAAGAGCTGAGTTCTGGAAACCTACTGCCACTGCTCAGCTTTATCCAGTGATTGCTTGGCACCAAAATAATTGCCAGTTCTGAGAACAGGCACTAGGATATAGAAATCCCTCCTTCTTGGGAAGTGCCTGTGTCACTGCGATAGCGTGTGATGCTCCTTTCAGCTTTCCCTTTCGCTCTGGTTTCTGCTCATTACATTTGGTAGCCAATGTATAAGCCTAATTGTGAGCTATTTGTCATATCACAGTTTGTTTGCTTAGATTCATTATTTATGTTTCAACAGTATTTAACCAGAATCTATCCGATCATATGAATGTAGGCAAGTAGCCAAGACGCATTTAATTAAGAAAGAAAATGTTTTTCACAAGGAAGGTAAACTTGATTGTAAGTCAAAGCATTGGTAAGCTATAATCAGTGAACAGAGGCAATGTTATGTGGTTTGGGTCACCAATAAATAAATCAGAAACTTATGAGTACATAATTCATGGTCTACTTCTGCCAAGAATTCCATAGCCTTGTGTGTTGAATAATTTCAGTACTGATGGACATGATTTTTCAGGATTTATGGATTCATTTGTGGGTAATTCATGAGCAGAATCAAGGGTGCAATACATTTCTTGAATTGTTCAAGTAGCTGCATTACTATACTATACTGTACTGTACTGTACTATACTATACTATACTATACCAGACCATACCATACCATACCATACTATACCTCTTTGAATCAATTCTCATTTTCAAAGGTAAGTGGCTGCAGCTTTGTTTGAAAGCCACATGCTTTATTAAAAAAAAAAAAAAGTAAAAGTGGACAGTTAGAAGTAAGAATTTTACTGCTGTTTTTTTGCCTGAAAGATGCTAGAAGAGTCTATAATTAATAGACCCCCTGCAAAATAAAACAGGAAATAAAAGAAAATGTTCATTGCAGTGGTAATAACCCTTTTCTGCTCTTCTTTCTATAACAGTGCAAAAATTTGCTATTTGCTCTGGCACCACAATTTTTATTATTTTTTTTAATCCAATTTTTCTCTAGCTTTTAAACTTTAAGGTTTACAGCTAGAATACAGGAATACAGTTGTATTCTAAGAAACAGGAAGAAATGTACCAAATATTCATACCAAATGACTTTTCCAAAGACATTTAGCTACCTTTACCAAATTATTTGTAACTTTAAATTTCTACATTATTCAGTCATACTCATAGAATCATCAAATAGTGGGTCGGTTAAGCTTATTTCCGGTCATTACAGATGTTTTAAATGCAAACATTAAGTGAATCTAAACAAAAGCAACCAGTATTTTTTATACATCCTTGTGCTGTGAGCAGCTGACCACAAGCTTTTTAATAAACTGAACTACAGAACTTTTCAGCACGTCTTGGGCTATTACAGGTCTGTAACAGCAAAATGGTGTAGGATTTAGGAGGCTATTGCCGAGCTTGATTTTGTCTTAGCTTAACACTGGCTCTTCAGTTGTATGGTCTAAGTAAGTATAGCAATGAAAAAGTAGTGGTCATTGCATAACTAACCTGGGGCGAATAAGAAGAGGCAGGGCAGTCAAACAGACCTGTATAAAAATAACCCTCAGCAGACCCAAAAGCTGAGAGAAAAGCAAGTTCTAGCAGAGAACTCAGGTCACTGGTGACTCAGTGCAAACCCTTTCTCTTCTCAAGTGAGGCCGGCAGTGTCAGTATTAGGATCCCAAAGGCCATGGTAAGGGTGAGCATAACATTAGGAGATAGGGTTAGACTGCAGAAAGTCAGCATATAACTGAAAGAATAAAATTAATGGGGTTTAGCAGTAATTGGATAATTTGGAATACGTGTTACTATCATTGTAACTGGATTAATATATGTCTTTGTTGTATTAGGCTGCCAAGGCACTCATTAGACTACTAATAAATTCATGGGTCTGCATATAACGAGTGTTCTGTTAAGCCAAAATAAATTGCTTGTGGTTTAATGCAGTTAAGTGGTGGAGTATGAAGGCAGGGTAGGTAAACCTTTAAGGGTTTGCTGAAAATTTGAGAGGGGGAGAGAGCAGACAGCGAGCTGTGGGAAGCTCTTCATTGATGATGACGAGTAATTAGAGGAACCCCTTTTAAATGTCCTTGCCAAGAAGTGGTTTTCTTCTTCTTCACTAGAGGAGAGGAGCTCTGAATTTATCACGTAGCCAACAAAGCTCAAAGACATAAAAAAATGAAACTCTCTAGCTCTATGGAGGTGACAAAATGTACAAAGAGAGAACGAAGCTCAAGGGGATAAACCACCCTTTCCACCATACACAAGACGAAATAAAACCCTGCTGGATCAGGATTTCTGAAGCAGTGTCCAGGAGATTCACTCTGTTTCACTCACACATGCACACATAGATGATCCAGTTCAGTCCTGAGGCTTTTGTTCTGTAAGACAGGCTTTTTCTCTAAAAAAAGGTAGAGACCAAAAAACTAGGTGCCAATGCGAGTCACTAAAATGTCTTGTAATAATAGTAATTGGGGTTGCATGTGTGGAGCTACCAAAATAAATTTATATGCAAGATGACATCTGATTTAGTTGCACTAAAAATAGTATATGGCTCAGTATGGCCCAAATGATCTTAGTACCCCAGTGAAGGTAATTATTCAACCAAAACTATACAAAGTAGAAATAACTTTGATAAGAGTTTCAGGGGAAGAAGGAGCCCTCTCAAATTCAGAGTATTTCATATAAGATGATGTTCTCAGACTTTACCATTTCAAGTGCAAGACCTGTATCTAATAGGCTGCCACTACACAGATATCTTGTATGAGGAATGTAAAACCATATGGGCCTTCTGGATCCCAGGTGGGATTTAAATGGTAGAGGCAGGGCTTAGATACAATTTTAACTGCATATCACAGCAGAGGTTCTAAATTTAATCAATGTAAAGGACTGTGACTACAATCCTGTTACTTGCTTTTCCCCATCCCCCACCCCCCACTTCCCCTGCCTTTCTGTGATTTCCCTTACAAAACTGTCATATTCAATAACAGGTTTATTCCTTTCGGTTCCTTCAGGTTTTCTTATCAGTTTTGTTTTAATGTACTGAAAGACAATATATAAAACTAGCCACTGATTCAATTGCTACTCTTTCTCTTAGATGTGACCTGTTTACTCTGAATTCTTATTAACATTTATGTCCAAGGGAGTTTGGAGTGAGCTTCAGTGAGACAAAGATCTAGCTGTAAATGTCATACGTTGTTTAAAAATGCTGTTACTATTCTGGTCAAGTCAGTAGTCTCTTCTTTGTACACTCAGAGACAGGTTTTGTAAAGCAAGAGACAATCATTTAGTTAAAATATCCTGCATATAATTATTATGTGATATTTTAGATATACTTTAATTGATCACCGATGATGTTGGATTTTTATAATTTTTCTTATAATGATCGTCTACTTTTGTATCCTCTTACCGGTTGTTAGCCTCCTTCTACTTTTGACACCAATCAGAATTTATGGGTTTAGGCAGATCTGAAATTCAGTCCAATTGGATATATATGGATAGGCCATACACTGTAAACAGGAAATCACAGAGCTGAAGAATTCTCCATTCGCTGAGGATATATTGCAAAAGGGACTGTTAATGTTTTATGTAAGAAAATAATTTGGGCAAAAGGTAATAGTATAAACAAGGGGGGTTTTGAGGTAGAATTTATCTACTGAAGAGTGAAAGGCAGTTGTATGGATTGCTGTTTACATAGCAAGAAGAGAAAAAATACTGCTGCAAAAAAGTTGACAGCACTTTTTTGTTTTTTTACTTGCTTCTAGAATTCTTAATTCTATTTAATTTTGTTTCTTCTCCTTTGAAAGTGAACTATTCTGGTTTAGGTTTTATAAATTAAGGAACTGCTTTAGTCTTCTACTGCAATATTTAAAAATTAATTCAGTGATATGTTTACCTGCATTATCATTGTGATGGAAATAATAGAAAAGAAAGTTCTTCAAAAGCTCAAATGTGGGCTTGGCCCTGAAGATACTACTGTTAATTATGCCCAGAGAAAAACAGCATCAAAAAAGAGGAATCTGAATTAAAAATGAAGTATTATAATATTATTTTTAAGAAACTGTAGAACTATGGAAATAATCTGGGTTAATAAGTAGTTCCAGAAGATCTGCTCAGAGACTCCAACCATACATAGCTTGGACTTTTTCAAAATGACAAAGTGAAGTTCAGTTCTATACTCCTACAAAAAAGAATGAGAAAAGAGGCTCCAATTCAGGTAGTAATACACAGTAGTAAAAGAGTAATCAAATTTAATTTGGAGCTGATTTTTTTTGGCTGTCATGTATAAGACAGCATGTGTCATTTGTCACTCATAGACAACAGTACATTATAGTTTCATCTATAATGACATATTTAAATATGGTTCTAAAATTCCAACAGAGGTTTCAGAAAATAACATTGCAAGGCAAGGGGAGTTAAAGAAGAGTAATGAAGAAATCTCCTCACTTAGAAAAGTGTCATTGACTTCTTAAGTGTCAGTGGGCAAACCACTTATCATCTCTATTTCCCTCTGTACAATCAGGCTTAATTTTATTAGAGGATTGTTATTGGGATAAATAAACTAGGAATTTTGAGGAATTAAACTAACCTCAAGACATAGTTAACAGAATTGGGTCATGACACTTGCTACATTAACTAGTACAGAAATTAATCTGTTCTGAGGCAGTGCCTGCAATTTTATGTTTGTGGGAGAATAGGAAAAAAAAATCAATAATAGATTGTTAAGAGAAAAGACATACACTTAGGCTGTTTAAAATTTAGGAGTTACAAAATAATGTTAAATAGGATGACTTACTGGGTAAAGTCATATGCTTCAAAAGCAAAGGAGCAATCTATTTATTTTGCGTGTGTATCCTATATATGTAACTAATCTGAAAATAAAAGTACATATATCTAATCTGAAAAAAAGAAAAAAAAAGGTGATAAAGCCTTTTTAGTTTAAATAGCCATGATATATGAGTCCATAGTTCCACAATGAAAGCAATCTGATGATAACACTTGATTAAGAAACTTCCATATCCATCCTGCGTGTGCTACTCCTTGGCTTGTGCCACAGCAATTTTGTTTATATTACTGTAGACCACATCCCTGAATGTTAAAAATTACCTAGCAAAGGGGAATGAGCTGCTAGGGGAGCGAATAGAACAGAGAATCTCCAAAGCCAGTATTGCTAGTAAATCCCTCATAAATTAAATCTTAAGAAAAATTATTTGAGTATGTCCCAGGAAATGGAAGATTCGAGGTGCTGTAAATAAAAACCAAACAGCCAACCCAAAATATCCCCTAATAGTCCATCATGCCTTGAATTTACCAGCTATAACTACACAAGCAGTAATGTAATTAGTATGGTCCAAAAATATGGTACAGAAATAGAAAACAGGTGTGACTACCTTATGCCTACCCAATACATGTTTCAAGAGTAATTTTTGTCTGGTGTGCAAACCTGAACATTCCAGCAGTTGGAGAGGACCTTTCGATTGATTTCCAGCCAACACATCATCACTCTGGATGAATACCCAAAAGCATTTTAAGCATTCTTAGATCACTCCAGAGTGCTGACCCAAGCATGGTAAATCAAAAGATTCACTTCAGAAGTGAATCCAAATTAAAGTTCTAATGTAGATGTATATTTTTTCTTCCAACTCTCTCATAAGACAGTATCAAAAGATCTTACAATTTGCTTAGGGCTTTCCTCCAAGGTAAGGAGGAATATCCACAAGGAGAATTCCATGTGGTGAACAACACACAGTGAGAACTAACACGTTCAATAGCATCTCATTTCAAAAGCCTTTGATAAATGTAAAATACATTAGTAAACCTCTAAGCTTGTCTGAAACTGAATGATGAGCTAAACGCCAGATTTATGTCTCCCTCTTGACTAGGAAGAGAATTCTAGAGAGGAAGTGGCTCTCTTCTGTCCTCTCAGTGTTATGGCATTTGACCATACTCTACCTCCAGTTTTCCAAGTGTTTCATAGAAAGAGTGAGATGGAATGATTCTGTTACTTAAGGGTTCTAAAGATTGGGCAGGTTAATGAAAAAGCTGGAAGCCTGGTCAGTGTGTTGGGCTATGAATTTTAACCGTTCCATAGAAAAAGATTTTTAATAATCTTGCTACTCTGTTCTGTATTATCTGCAGCATGTTTTGTTATAATTTAAAAAAATTGATACAGAATGAAACAGATATCACTCTGAAAAAATGATGAGTCACCTCTTAAGGAACTGCACCTGAAAAACTCCATACATCTGTGCAGTAGCTATGGGGTACCGATTAGAGAACATGTCTCTCTGGGTTAATTTAGCAGGAATTTACATGATCCATACATTTATTTGCAGTGAGTCAGTCATCTGCACTTTTAAGAATCTATTCGTGCAATGCAGTAATTCATCAACACTTTTCTTGTCACTGGGATTTTCCCAATTTATTTGTGCAACTGCCAACATCAAAGATTTCTCCTGAAATAAAAGATCATCCCATTTCATAGCAGAAAGAATTAAAACATCAAAGTTTGCGAAGGGTTCAGTACATTTGTATGTTAATTTTTAGTACCTGACAGAAATGCCTCACTAGGTCAGAATTTTGAAGCTTTTCCAGAAAAGGAATATTTTGCCTTACAGAAATATAGAATAATTAGTGCTTTCATAATTAATCTATTAGGTAAATATTTTACCTGAAAGAGTTGATGCCAGCCTGTGCCAAGTGATTTGATATGTTCAAAAGCAATTGTTTAGTTTTAAACTAAGGAAAATTCTGAAATACTGACTATATCTTTGATCTCAAAAGTGTGTTCTTCACAGCAAAACAGAGGCCTCAGTGTATCCTCAAAGAAGGTTCAAGATTCAGCATCAAGACAGTTTTCTTAAAGAAAGGTCAGGTGCTTTTGTTAAAACAAAAACAAAACAAAAAAAACCCACTACTTTTCCTTTAATGTAAAGACATCTAGCATAGCCAAGCGTATTTCTCTGTTGTATCATAGAATGACAGCTCAACCCTAGCTCCAACATGGTAACCTGATTCATGAGGTTTTGCCCTGCTTTTATTTCAGGGTCATGTAAATCTAAGACCTTCAAAGCAAACTATAACTAAAATTGTCAAGTTTTGTTTCCCTAACCCACTTCTTTGTATTTGAAGGTGGTCTCTTTTGTCAGAAGATCCAACTTTTGCCTCACTGAGATCACTAAGAAGTAAAAAGTAAAATCTGAGGCCAATGATCAACTGCCATTTTCTTTAAAAAGTTTTTGGGGAATCTAACATTTTCCTTCAATATTAGAAACCAATAATATTGGACCATTCTACTAAAATCCATCAAGCTAGTCCACTATGATCAGATTGTGAAATGGACCAGATCTTCAAAAGTAGCCTCTAACTGACAAGCCCAGTTTTGTGTGTACCATTGATAGTATCTCTGTTTGAATCTGCAAATTGTATTTTGAATTGAGAAGTCTTGTGTCTAGTTTGTGCTTTTACTATTCTGAGTAAGTGCTAATGCTGGACCTAAAAAACCTTGCGGGAGCTTTGTTTGGAACCCCAGTGTAGGCATAATGTTATAGGTTATGCACTTTTCATTAATATTAGAATTTCTTATGAGTTTTCTACTGTTTATCATTAAGTAGACCTTTCCTTGAGAGGGAAAAAAAAAAAAAAAGGCAGGAACAGACTGCTCCTAATTTGAAATTCCAGTGTTATTGTTGAAAAATACTTTCGGGCCTCTGTTCATTTGCTGACATTATCACAGTTCAGTGTGAATTCCAATTTAGATTTAAAATCTAGCAACCAGTCATCGTTATCGCATTTTCCACATCCTGCCTAAGCTGAAATAGTATATGAATTTGAATAAACTGAAAATAATGTTTCTTACATAAATTTGCACTAAATTATGTAGGATAAAACAACGTAGATATTATAAAAAAATCCCACCATTATTTGTTGTCATATTAGCTAGCATAGCCAAATAATCACCCTAAGCAAGATTGCTTTTGTGATTTAGGCAGGTATTAAGTATGGAGATACTACCTCATCTACCTCCCATTGCCTGGCCAGGGCAGTTGACAATGAGAATTGCAGCCCCTCCAAGGACTTTCTCCACTCCATCCTTCAGGAATACATGGCACCTTGATATATTCAGGTAGGATCATAACTATAATTTCAGCTATGAGTAAAACTGGCACTAAAAAGGAGAATGTATGTGCAATGTCTGAGCCTTGCAATCTTTCACTGTGGCAAAATACCTTTAAAAAAACCCGGTCAAGTTTGCAGGGGAGAAAGGAAGTGGAAAACACCGGAGGTTTGGGGGTTTCTTTTTTTTCCCTTTTACATGGGATGTTGCCTCTGCTTCTGCTGCTGATGATAATACTTCATCTTTTTGGCAGCATAATAACATTTTTCTCAGTGTTATTACAAGTATAGATGCTTAATGATGAACATAGTATCAGTCAGTGACAAAATTTTTAGGCCTCTAGCTGCAGACTGCATTCATTTTAAATCTATCTCATTTGGTAGATTTAGAATTGGTTAAAAACATGTAAAAGTGGTCACCTAACTAAAAACCATTTCTGTTTTTCTCTACTTTCAACCTGTTCTCTAATGTAGCAAAAATACATATTTTTGTGTATGAGAAGATTTGCAGGGAGTTTGCTTTTGCCCTTTGGTACACAGAAGCTCAAGTAAACAACATCTGTAATATGTGACCTTCTGTGCACAGATTCCCCAGTGTGCCTTGAATAAACCAAAAAATCTAAACCCTTTGTATTCGGATCCCTCAAAGTGCAGGGATATGCTGTAAGTCAATCAATATCAAAATATTTAAATAAATTCTGATTATTTGAAAAATAAAAGTAAAATCCACGGATTTCTTGCACTTTCAGAATTTGTAATATGTTTCAGAAAGGTCTGCTGAAAAATCAATTTTTCATTGCAGAAAGCAGTAACTGAAAGGTAGTCTCAAAGCACATATTTCATTTGCCCATCACTTTCCTAAATTTCAAACTTTGAGGAACAGTTTCCTAGACCTAATATCTTCCCACAGGCTTGTTGTTATTTCTCTTTAAACATAAACTAACCAATTTTCAGAACACTGTGAAAAAGGAGTGAAATGTTTCTTTCACACTAAAAACCAAACCAAACAAACAATCTGGTTACCTTTTTTTTTTTTTTAACAGAACCACTCCCACTGCTGCTGGTATCAAGTGCTGAAACTTGGCATGGAAAGACCTCTTGCTGTGGAAAAGTGCCTCTGCATGGTCTAGTAAACGTTTACTTTGAGTTGATCAAGTTGTGAGAGTTCACAAATCACATACTGGGTATGTACAATAGGTTTACTTCATACATTTTTGCTAAGTTTGTAATATATGAAGGTTATCTCCTGTGCTGGGTAATGAAGTTAAACTGCAGGTGCACAGATCTGAGGAAAATCTTCAGCAGGGGTCCTACTGTTGGTAGCATTTGTCAAAGAAAATCCATCTGCTGCAGTGCAGACTGTGAGGTCTGCAGCAACTGAGTCAAAAGCTCCCTTTTCCCTTCTTTCCAGGAAGCCTTATTTGGGAGTCCCATGGATGAGAACTGTTCTTGTGACCCTTTGCTCAGCAGGAATAGTTTCCATCCTTATGGTGTGGGGACCTGGGCCCTTGCTGGAGATGCCTCCTGACTTCACAGCTGTCTGCAAGGATGCCCACACAAGCCAAATCCCATCAGGGGCCATGCTTACGGTAAGGGAATGAATACCTCTGTTATTAAAAATGTAGGAGGAGTTTAATTTTATCTTTTATAATCAGAGTTACAAACTTTTATTCAGCTCTAAGTACAGAGACTTTCCACAATGTAACTGACCAATCTGGATATTAAGAAAATTTTTTTTGTTATTATTTCATTATGGTAGTGTATAGAAGCTTCCAATCCTATACACAGACATGTTTTAATACACAACACATGGGAAAATGCTGCTCTTGAAACTTAAAGAAAAGGCAGACAGACTTGGGAGGAAAAGTCTTGTCAGACAGAACTTTCAATAAGCTCTTAATTGACTTAGGATAAGAAGTCCATTAATAGTGAAAGGCTTACGCGTTTTTGGAAATTACACACGTGGCAATTTCCCTAAGGCTAAATGGAGGGATAAAAAAAATTGTGAAGTGTACCCAAACGTTGTAACAGACATTAAAATTATAATTTAACTGGAAAACTATTCATATAGTTCATATATTATCTGAAAAATCACTTTCAGGAAGCCAGCTGTCCCTAATGCATTATAAGCATAACATTAGCTAAAGGGGTACTACCCTTAGCTCCTTTTCCCTTGTCCACATGACCTGTAAAAGTCGTAAACATCTTGTGCAGAGGCTCCTACAAGGCTATTCCCAGATAATCCTTCAACATAAACTCAGCTGGGTTTATGGCAGCTTTGTATACCTGGAGCGGGAATAGAAAAAGCAACCTTTACATTCCTGACCTGTAATCCAACTCTGCAGCAAACAAAGATAACTGCCTGCCAGTTAGTAACATGTTTGGGGCTCTTTGCAGTTCTTTTTTCCTGCTGGAGAGCAAACCGACAATCCAAGGGTTTTGCACTTTTTTAGTATTGCTTATTCTGTATCAACACACGTAACATATGCATTTATATGAATCAGTTATTGAAGTGACCACAAGCACTAACCTTTTCAGGCATCTGTGCTGATATACTGAGGGCTGGATCTCAGAGAAAACTGTCTACAAAATTAGCTCTAACATGTTTAAGGCAAAGGTGAAATTCACTCTTGGATGCAGCAGCTCCTCCCTTTGTAAAATACATCAGAAAGCTAACAAAATTATCTCTTAACAGATTAAGTAGTGTCTGTGACTTGTAAAACTGTTAAGCCTACTGTAAGAGAATAATAGATAAGGAGAATATTATGTTCTGAAACTAATGTAAAATTTTAAGGAAGTGATTTAAGTACAGCATTATTAAAAAAACCAAACAAACATACAAAACAAAAAACAGAAAAAGAAAACCCCACCAAAAAAAAAACAACCCACCAAACCCCCTCCCCAAAACATAAATTCAGATCTCTCAGTGTTTTATATAAAGAATGCTTCATGTGTAGAGATAATCGTCATAAATAGAAGAAACAGAGAATCAGAAACAATAAACAGATTACCAAATAACCTAAAAAGAGCAATCATAAAGCACCATCAATGTGAATTCATTTTAACCTCAGTGTCTCAGCAACAGGATGCCTTTGCTCACACTGGGATAGGTGCCATGCAAGAGATTATTGCTTTTTATCATGCTGTCTCACAGTCAGAGCTGGGGAGGCTATAGTAATGCTCAGAATACTACAAGGTTTAAGATATGGGGGTTAAAAAAAGGAGGAAAGTGAGACTAGCACTAAGAAAAACCTGCATTTTTCAGTTTTATAACAGTGATCAGGAAGAGGAAGCATGAAATCCCCGGAGAATATGCCAACAGGAAAACAGAATGAATTAGGAATGAGAGATCAGATACAGTTACTGCAGCTCTGTGACCAGACTGTATCTGTAATCCCATGAAAGCAGACAGGCTCATAGGTGACCTTTGGAGAAAACAGGTAATGGAAATCACAAACAGCACATTGAGAGGTGTAAAGACTTTAAGAATACTGAGATTATAAATTAATTCTTTTATTGATACTTTGGACACAATTAGGAAGTGACAAATATTTTTGAGATGATCCATTTAAATATTTGGAGCTCAAGAACTCTTAAATACAATGAAAAAATGCACCCATTCAGAGAGTACATTAACATTTTTTTGTCTGTTTATTTTTAAATGTGACTACTTTTTGTGATTATTCTTAGGACTACAACAGACCCATCAGTCATTGAATTGTTTCCTGTCTGCCATTTGATAATAGTAAATAGAATGACATACGCAGTTTAAAATAGTAAGTCTAAACATGACAGCAAACTTGACAGGCTTGAAAGAAAGGTACAAGCACTCCCAGTTCTTTTCAAAATGTTTAGCTGTTCTCTACTTTTTCTGTCCACCAGCTTGCTCTAATCTCTTATTGGTCCTTCTCCTGGAAAAAAGTTGTTGCAAACTTAGTTTTAAGCATCAGATTAGAACCACTGAGTAGTAAAACACAAGTGCTACTTAGTTCAAATGTGTATTAGACCAAAAAGAGAAGAAATTGAGTGAAGGTTTATAGTCCACGATTTACAGGTTGTCAAGCTATGCAATTTCGTGGCATTTTTTAATGTTATGTTCCACTGGAACTACTAAAAGATGCAAATTTCAAAATCAGTATAAAAAGTTTGAAGGTTCAAAGCACATTCAATGTTCAAAGGGGACATGATGTGAATGTTTCACCTGATGTTTTTGACTGTGCTTTGGTATCTCTTATTAGTCAAAAGAAGTTTTAAATCCAAGGATGCAGTCATATATTTTTTTAAATGTAATTGAAATGGTATTCTCTAAATTGTTTCGTTCACTGGGGATTATGTACAACTCAGCAGTTTGGGGTGCTTAGAATTTCTAATTTTAGAGCATTAAACTGCTTCACAATAGGACTTGCCTTTAACAAAATTTTGCCTTTGTTCTTTATCAGTGCACAGGGGAATGCCAAATCTTCGAAGATAAGTAGCTCCCAAGAAGTAATTTCTGGATGTAATTTTTGTATGTGTGGTATACATACATCTCCACTGTGGAGAAAGTAACCTCACTGAAAGGATTTTACATATTATTTTGAAATCACTGTGGCAAGGTTTCATCCTGTTGCAGCCATCTAAAAGCTTGATATCTATTCCACACCTATCTAAGCCTTCTTGATAGCCAAAAGAGAAGAAGACACAGTAAATGCCAAAGGTTTGAAACTCGTTAGAAGTTGATAAGTTTGTCTGGTGTTGGCAGAGACTTTAGGTGGTTGCTTTGAGATAGCTAAAGGTAGGTTGGGTGGACCATTGTAATCTCCCTTCTCTGATAGTGGATTGAGCTGGGAGAAAACACAGATCACAACCAGAATTTCTTAGAGCCCCCTTTAGTCATTAAGCTGTTATTAATAAAATCAAGATGCTTTTGTTAGCAGTGGGCAGCTGCTCACACAGCGTGTGCACTTCTTCACTGGCACACTTGCACACTCGCACAGTTACCTGTGGGTGCACAGCAGGGAGGACAGCCCCAGCTGCTTGCTCAGAAGCACAGAGTTAAGTTATTCTGTAGCAGATAGCAGAAAATAACCCTAGTAATGCAAAATCACCTCTCAATCACAGATACCTCTCATGAAAGAAAGACAGAAGCCTACACTTTTCTATTCATATATGCAGCATATACATGTACTGCCATCTATTTATTATCCAGACAAATGCCTGATCACAGCTAGATGTGTGACAATATCTTTCACAGTCAATATTATATAAATAGCATGCAAGATTAATGATCCAGCAATCATAGTCTATATCAGCTGGCCTAAACTCATTTTTCCTCCAAAATCTGTGTAGCAGTTGTAATGCTTTTACATAGGAGTACTTTGGAAGGGTTACAGGGTGAACACAGAGTCTTGAACACCAAGATTTTCCTTACGAGTCTGCTTCTCACTTGCTGATATGGACATAGCCATCATACTTTGCTTAAAATCATTCTCTACTGCAAAATATTTAAATTCTTAACAATCTAATTGTGATATATTTTCTGTCATTATCAAAGTTGCAATCCATCTCTAGTAGATATCAGCATTATGGATTGGCCTGCTTGTTCAACAGCTGCTTTTTCAGGTCCCTAAACTAAACTAATGTAAGATAATGGGAATGATAATCCAGAAAGAGGGTGTAATTATTTCTTAAGCATAAATAAACCTATGCAGAATTTGCAGCACTGCAGATCTGACATTTTCCAAATGCATTGTCACAGAGTTTAAGATTTTTATATTTCTTCTTTGTCATGGGCTTTATCATGACCTCACTGACTAATTTGCTATGGAGCTGTCTTCCCTCTTTTTTTAAATTTCTTTCATTTAGTTTGTTGTCTGAAACTGTATTTTTGTTTTCTTTATGTATGTCTTACGTTTCTGTCTTTATGAGTTCTTGTGATGCCTGAGTTAGAATACATTTTACTAATATACAACTTACCTAAGCTACAGCTTAGAGATTCATATGGACTTTTATGGTTAATGCAAAGATGAAAAGAAAGTAATTTCTAAGGTGGAGTTCATCTCTTCTTAAAACAGCCATTTAGAAGGAGTCAAATTGTGTTTTTAAGATTAGCTATTTCTCTGACAATTGACTGACTGAGTAACTTGGGGGAACCATCTCAGAGGTCAACCAAGTACACACCTGAAAGTAGATGATATATATCCAACCAAGTTTGGGAAAATTTTAAGTTTCACAAACAAATTCTGTGAAGAAGTGCTGTTGATGATGATGCATCTAAAATCATTCCTGGTGATAGGAACTTCCCTGGATTGCAGCTGCTGCCATCTTTATGCAGCCTGCTGCTGTTCTGGGCCATGCTGCTTCCTCTCTGTGGAAAACTTGTGCTTTGCTTCTTTGTATGCTGTTCCAGTCTGAACATTTTAACAATCTTCCTTACAGCAGTTCTATTTAGAGGCAGGACACTGAAACGGTGTTTTATTCCACATCTACTCTATTAATTGTCTCTTGCCAAAAATGCTAAGCTGTTAGTATTTTGTGCACTTACTGGAGTAAATGACTGTGTGGGAGCCTGGTTTTCCATTCTGCAGCACGTTCCTCCTTTTTACCTTGCCGGACCATGCAATCCAAGCTGAGCGAATTGCTCTGGCTTCTAATTCACAGTGGTATAGTGAACTTATATCAACCTCTTCTAATGTCACTCTTAGTCTGAGGCTACTGAGTCCCATTAATACCTGACCCCAAGCAGGTCCTAAAGATTCATCAAAACTGGATGTTGAACTCAAGAACGCAAAAATCTGTTTTAAGTATTTCAGATGCTTCTTACCTTTTCCCACGTTATGAAATTAAAGTAGGATCTTTCAAAGCTTTATTCTTGTTAGGAATGCAATGATCTCCAAACTTCCGTGGCACATTCTGATAACTTGTTCTTCCTGACTTAAGGTAGTTAAGGTAGTTAAATGTCTCACAGCCAGCAACTTTAAAAAATGTGTTTATGCTATTGCTTTTTGTGACTCCTCTCACCTTCATGAAGAGATCATGGGGGTTTTTTTTCAGGTGTTTATTTCACCTGCATTCCCAGTACTGTATATGAATTCTAAATTGCTTCCACATTGTAATTGCTTTTTCTTCTGTGCCAACATTTCAAGATGCTTTCTTCTGTTTCTGCTCTTTCCACTTTTGCTGTACTGTCACAGTTAGTAAGGTTTTTTTGAGGTGTTTATGAATGAAAAAGGACTCTAATGTACAAAAGTTAAGCTACCAACACTGATGGCAAGCTTTCTGAATGGAAAGATAAAATTGATGGAACGTCTTTGTGTATTACATCTTGTGTAAACCAGGAAACTAATTTTGAGAGGCCATTTAAACAATTTAGCTATATATTGCCTCCTCAGGTCCCTGAAGCTGCTGAAGCTTACTTTCAAAAAACTCGTTATCCTTATTGTCTATGTACTATTAAACAAAAATACCAATTGTTATATATCTATGCATTATAAATAGTTGAGGGATTATTTCTTCAGCACAATGAAGTGAAAATACTTTAATTTGGTAAAATACGGTAGCTGTATGCTTTAAGCAGCTCCAAAAATATTAAGCCATTTTATTTTATTCCAGAGGGACAGTGTTCAGAGCTCACTAATGGTCTTACATTCCTTTATCAGAAAATTAAAGTTGTAAGTATTGGTAAGCCTATTGCTGTTTTTGTTATTGCTTTATGTTTGTGTTGGAAATAATTCATTGGCTAAAGTACAAGAAAAATCTTATCCCACATATCATGCTTAGGTTTTTAAAGACATGTACTAACAATTCTCTAAAATTCTCTGCAGAATTACTGTGGTTTACTTTGTTTTACTTTAAACCTGCGTCCCTCTGGTTTATAACCAACATATATAGATTTAAAAATAAATCAGTAGAATGCTTTCAAAACATAGTTGAAATTTTCCTACATTTAATTATTGACTGTGTGTTGTACAATCCCTATAAGCTTAAAGAATCACAGTAGTTCAGATGAATCTGAAATCTGCTGTACTTCTGGCAACTCTTTATAGACCCCTGGCTATATCTATACTAGCAAATTACACCTGCCAAGTACCATCCTCTGGCACTGAGGCTGTTAGCAAGCAGCAATTAAAAGTATAGCCTCAAAAATTGGAGGGGAGATGGCAGAGTTACGCTCTTTCAAATACTCATGAATTCTTTGGAAGATCTGTTACTTAACCTGGATCAAAAGTCTGCTAAAGTCTGGTAGTTGGTTGTCTACTGACACCATATAGAGATCCAGTGACCTGGAATATTTTCTGATGCTGGTATACATGTGACCTCTGAACCCCAAATCAGGAATTGATTCTGCTGTAAATACATTGGGCTCTTTCCTGGCTTTGAGGAATTATTCACATCAGTCTCTTAATTGCCATTTAACCTCCTGCTTAGGAGGACTGCCACATGGCTGTGTGACATAGAAATGATTTTGCTGTGGCCAAATCTGTTATTTTTCAGAGATTTTTTCATATCTTTCCAGAACTTCTCTAATCCTTGCTTTGATAGCTATAAGATTTCTGGAGAAGCTATAGATGGCAGGATAGCATCTATTTTCAGAAATCTCTGCTATATGCAAGAGTAGTACATACATGAAGTACTGGTTTAGTAGGAGAAAGCGTGAGCTCAGATGTTTCAACAACTCATATAGTCATGTGCTAATAAGTAAGTCAGAAGCAAGTATTAAAAGCTCTAAAAATAGGGATTTAAATTGAAAGAGTGAAATAATTCTAATCAGAATGAGACAAATATCACAAACTCTGGCAGTGCAATCTACTTCTGTCAGTGTGTACATCTTGTCCTGGTATGTCGTGGTGCTGGGCTCAGTGCTGACATATGCCATTCATGCTTAGCAAAAGGGAAAACCAAAAAACAGTAAGATTTTATTGAGGGTTAGGAAGTTCCCATGGGCCTGGACCCCACTGCTGCCTAAATAAGACGTGCCAATGCACTCGAGTTAATTTCTAAAGAACAGTCATGCAGGTTCCAGTGAAATACATTTCCTAGTGACATAACCTCCACTTATGAAACAAAATGTTGCTCTTAGGCTACCTTTTTTATTCCGGATGTCACCTCAGTATTATTAGTGATAATGAGTTATGGAAGTAGGGGAAAGTACTGAAGAAAAACTGTGGGATTGCTCACATAACTTACATTGCGATTTATTTTACCACTTTGAGCACAGTGTCATTGGATATGTCTGTCTAACAGCTGAGGTCAGCCTACCTTCTAAGATGCCGGTGCTCTACCAGTGGCATAAAAATATTCATATTTTTAGATTCATCCATTACAGCTAATGTTAAGTAGCATTTTCTCCTGGAAGACCAGCTGTAGAATAAGCATCTAGTCTGAAACTACTCTAAGAAGCCCTAGAGGAATGATTTTGAATACACTCTTTGGGACCTACTTCTCTCCAACATGTACAAGTCCTGTGACAGGCTAAAAACTCTGCTGTGGTAATGTCAGTCCAATCCTTTAAACACCAGATTTGAGACATTTTTTTAAATATATATGTATACACATGTTTCAAATATATTTGATATATAGACATGAAATACAAATATGTATTTCAAATTCAGCGAATATATTGAATATATTCAAAATACACATATAAAAACCTCTATGTATTTATGTTTTTATATTTCCCACATAAGTAGCAACATTTATTTATTCAGCTTCTTGTATTATAGGTGTTGTCCTGGGTTCAGCTATAGTAGTCATTTTTCTCCTGCTTAGTAGCTGGTGCAGTGCTGTGTTTTTTAACTTTCAGCCTGGGAACAACGCTGATAACTTGTTAAAAACTACACTGAGAGCAATGGGTGGTGGGACTTTCAAACACTGGGATACACATTTACCAAAAGCCACCTGGTTGGTCAACAGTAGGGGATCTGCCAACAGGGCTGGCCCAGCCCAATCAGAACTTTTACGTACTGTAGAGGGGGATAAAGTTCCTGTGGTGCACATAAAGAATTTGTTGGGGAAGACAGTCTGGGTTATTCCTGCTTCAGGTAAAGGCAAACCCACTCGTGGGGTTGCTTTTGCTCAGGGACCTGGATATACTTGGTGGGTAATGCGGGAAGATGGGGAAGTCCGATGTGTACCTCAAGGGGATTTGATTTTGGGGGAAAACAGCCAATGAACTCAATTGTACGCTGTTGCCTGCTCTATAACACTTTTATAGCCCACCAGCTAGATATCTTAAGGTCACCAGCCATTGACCCTGACTTCCCTCCGATCATCACCTCAACAAAGAATGAATTTTGAGGAAACCAGATGAGCTCAGCAGTGACCAGATGAGTTTGGCGGTATCATCAGCAGGCAACAACCCAACACTATGTATCGTCCCTCCTGCCCTGAAAGACTATTACAAGAGATGGAGCCTGACATCATGGACTGGATGAGTTCAGCAATTTTACAGGGATTGGTCCATGGACTAGGGAACGATATCTTTCTCTGTGTGTGGGTGTGGGTGTATATATATGTGTATATATGGGACAGGGGTGATGGTGTGCTGAGAGATGTGGGATCTGAGCATGACGTGAATGGTATGGAATAAGGGGTGGATACTGTCCTGGGTTCAGCTATAGCAGTCATTTTTCTCCTGCTTAGTAGCTGGTGCAGTGCTGTGTTTTTTAACTTTCAGCCTGGGAACAACGCTGATAACACCGATGTTTTTAGTTGTTGCTAAGTAATGTTTATTCCAACCAAGGACTTTCTCAGTCTCATGCTTTGCCAGGGAGGAGGGGAAGCCGGGAGGAAGCACAGACAGGACACCTGACCCAAACTAGCCAAAGGGGTATTCCATACCACAGCACGTCATGCCCAGTATATAAACCGGGGGGAGTTACCTGGAAGGCCCAGATCACTGCTCGGGTCGGGCTGGGTATCGGTCGGCGGGTGGTGAGCAATTGTATCCTCTCCCCTTGTTATTTCACTAATAGTTATTATCATTGGTGGTAGCAGTAGTGGTTTTGTGTTATACCTTAGTTGCGGGACTGCTCTTATCTCAACCCGTGGGAGTTACATTCTTCCCATTCTCCTCCCCATCCCTCCGGGAGCGGGGGGAGGAAGAAGGGGGGGGGGGGTGGAGTGAGCGAGCGGCTGTGTGGTTCTGAGTTACTGGCTGGGCTCAAACCACGACAGGTGTACATTTCTTAGACCCAACAGCTGGTCTCTGGAGAAGAGAAACACTGTGATTAATGCAATTTATAGAGAAATATTAAACAGCAACTCCTTTCAGTTAAAGCCCTTGGCTAATTTTTGAAAGCATGTGTCTTTTCAATAGTGGGATTTTCTTTAGAAGAACAATGTGAAAGCAGCAAATTTTCAAACTGTAGAGCTCACGGCTGAACACTTAAACCTGAAGCAGTAACTCAGAAATATTGGTGTAAGGAGATTCCTACCTACTGCCCATTCTCTAAGAATAAAGCAAACAAGACATAGCTATGAAAACTTATTTTAAGCAGAATAGAAAAAAGCAGCAAACATATAGAAAGAAATAGGAAAACTTCTCAATAGAATTTGAACAGAATGTATTTTTCCTGATGAGTGATTTGTACTCTTTCTGCCTCCAAGTCTGACACCCAGTGTGTTCTCCTGTTAATCCATGTACTGCTTCTTCACTTCTCCCATACTAGTCCATGTCTTTTGCCCCTTGCTTTCCTTGCCTGCGGAAAACTGTCACTGCCATCTCATGTTCTGCCTAGCTTACACTTCTATTCACGTCAGTGTTGTATGTCAAGCTGCCACATTAAATTCAGATTGATAGCATGACTTTTGTACAAAATGGTTTAGCTATACGTTTCTTGGGAAGATTATTCAATTTATTTATTAATATATAAGTTGTTGCAATATAATAAGCTAAATACAACAATTGAACAAGATGTAATGAAATTCAGATCACACTGTAAGACTGAAACTCCTACGTTCCTTAAAATAAAGTTTGATGTGTGGTTTCAGTCACCATTTTGAAAGCAAGCCTGAGTTTATTCTATTTTATTCTATTTAATGTAGTCCATAAATATATGCTTTACACACAAATATTTATTATTTGTGGGGACAGTTTTTAGAGAGATAAATAACTTCGTATCTCATTGCTTGTGGAGTCCTTTTCATCATGGCAACACAGGCAAAATGACTACAGCACCCCCATTGAAGCAGGGATTAATAAACTGCATTACTGCTTTGTGAAGGAGTAGGATTGAGCAAAACTGGAGTCTGAATAAAAAATAATCCTGAATGACAAACGAGGTTGTCTAATAACCTTGGATTAATCAGAGCAGTCATCTAAGTTTCTTCTTAGATGAAGAACATTTCTTGTTCAAAAAAACTGTGGGAGACAGGTCAGAAAGCACAATGGGCTTCACCCACTGCATTTTGTCCCAGACTCGCAATAAGGAATGAAGACAATCAGGGACAAATTCTCCTCTCCAAATAATTAACTGAGTGGCAGAATGAAGCACAAGGAATTATTTAACTGCTGTGAACTTTTCCAAGATCACAGCAGGTGTCACCAGTTCTGGCTTTTTACAAGGGTTGCTGATTCACTGGCTGACCTGCTAAACTAGTCAAAACTATTTCTTACTGAAACAAATAGTTCCCAAATATGTCCATATGTTCCCAAATAGTTGCCATAATGGTTAAATATAGTTGGATGCTCTGGAATTAATTAATTCACGAAACAAATCTGAACTTGGACCCATTTAGCTTCAGATTTGAAGAAGGACTTGTCCTTAAACCTTACGACATTTCTCTTCTGTGATGGACTGTGAACACCCTAGTGTCCCGTCCCGCCCGGCGGGTCCGGGGGGAGCTGATCTCTTACCACACTCTGCACGGTTCATGGCAGAAACCACAGGCCCTCCAGAGGCTGGAAACGAAACAACAGTCGATTTAATTGTAAATTTCCCTAAAACTGTGTCAGGAGGAACAGAACTCTTGGCAGGTTCTTATTCTTATAAAAGGCCCAAAGTAGAGGGAGAAAAGGAAGGAAAGTATGAAAGAAAACCGAGAAACAGGCTCATTACGACGTAGATCCTGCAACGTCTTCTCAGTCAACAACTAAAAACTCTTTTAATTATAGTCCGTTCACTTCCACATACCTGCAGTTGCCTTTTAATAGGGTCAGGCTGTCTCGGACCCGTCCCTCAGGTGAGGCTCATCCGCAGGGGATCTGGTGTCCTGGAGTCCCAGACCCAGTTCACGTTGTGCCCTGGCAGGCGCCGCGGTGTCTGTGCCGCTGTTTCCGGGCGGTTTGTTGCCAGGCAGTTTGTTGCCGTGCAGTTGATGTTCGCGGCCTCAGGGCAGAAAACACAGGGAAGCATCCCCCACCTTGGTGAGCAGGATCCCAGCTCTGCCTCCCGGCCTTTCGCCCAAGCAACAAAACGCTGCTCACCACCAACGGGCGCTCAGCCTCTCCCAGGTTCTTCTGAGTTCTGAGACACACACAAAAAGAGTCTCTTGACCATCACACATAGTTACCAACAAGCAACTTCACGCAAAATTGTTTAAAATTCTGTAATTTTAATTAAAAAATTGCAAAATGCGTATTCCAGGTTTTTTACAAAATGGGGTTTTTTGGGGTTTTGTTTTTGTTTTTTGTTTTTTGTTTGGTTTTTTTTTTTTTTTTTCCCACAGCCTCTTATTAAGAATCTCAGAGGTTAGATATGGGAACAGTTACCTCCCTGAAAGTAGCGATTTAAGAGTAGAAAAAATAATCTTAATCTAAACTGCATTGCATTTACAATCACAACTGCTTTAATAGAAGCATCTATAGCACCATACTGCATATATTGGTGCCATTTTTACATTGATCATTCAGTACTGAATTTTTTTTTCCCAGTTTATATACATTTTAGTAGATTTATTTTGATCTTTATGTGTCTTCTTGAGTACTATGATGATAAGATAATGGAGGGTTGCTAAGGCCCAGTAATAGCAAAGGAACCAAAAGGTCTGGGGAAATTAAGGCTTGACCCTGTCTCCTCTTTTCAGCTTCCTTGAGGTGCTCAGTGAAACCCTGCCTTGACCTGCCTAGCTGCCATCCGGATGGCAGCAGTAAATACATGCTGGAAAGAGCTTGGGTGGGAGATACCTTCACTTGCTTCTGCGTCTGAAATAGCAGTCTGCATCACAGCCTATTCACACAAAGGGAATGAGTTTTTTGTCTAACAGCCTCAGATGCAAACTTTTTATACTTTTGTCTGAAGAGTGGTTATTTCATTGGGCAGCACTGGAATTGAAGGAGGAGATTTAAGGGGAAAAAAGTGCCATTATCAATGCCAAGCTGCAGGAGAAAGGAGTTTGGCTGGGCAAGGGTGGCTGCAGGTTACTAAGGCACCCAGTACCCTTTTGCTCCTAAATCTCTTTCCTTCAGGGATCACTAGAATGGGGTGAGCAGCCTTAGTGACATGTATGAGCTCTGACTGGGCTGTCTGGATCCCACAGACAAGGTTGTACTTCAGCTGGTCAGAGACCAGGTAGGAAGGCAGTTGTGTCTCTGCTTTCTTCTCCGGTGAGTGGAGAATGGCTGAGAAGTGAAAGGATGTATTGATGCCCAGTGATACTCACTGTGGGTTTGCCACAAATTAATTCATTAACTGGGATTCATGAGTCTAGACATGGGTCTTGAATAGCAGTATAACCACTGCACAGCAACCACTCAGAGGATTAAACAATCCTTCTGAGAAAAATTGTTGTTCTTACTCTGAGATCTTAAGTAAGTTCTTCCTCACATAAAGCTATATGGACCCAGACTAAAGAAGATAATTTTCTACTTTTGTTTTTGTGACTCCCTTTACCACGGAAAGTATCTAAAATGTGCCACTGTAATGATTCAAGTATCTGGGAAGCTCTTATTTGGACCAGCAGGAGACCATGAAGAGTGAAATAAAATAAGGAAAAACATAGTATCACTGAGGAAAATTGCCTATTAAAAGTTATATACTTAACACTGAAGGAGATCATCTTTGAAAGAGTATTTTGTTCATAATATTTTGTCTTTTATACATTTAGTGCCTGCTGACCTTGTTAGTGTACCTATGCAGATGTGTATGTCCATGTCAAGAGTGTACAAAACTAGCTGAGTGTTTATGCAGAAGTAGAGCTATCTGCAAGAAAAAGTGGAAGAATTTTCTATCAATCAAAACCAGTAATTTCAGCAAGACTGTTATCTTCTTTCAATCTTGTCTATTTTGCTTTCAATATAAGAGTAAAATAAGCTACATTTTTAAGGTGTAACTTATAAATTAGTACAATCATCATGGTTTAGGCTGGAAAAAAATGTAGAAATCACACCCCTGCAGAATGAAAATCTGTGAGCCACATCTGCCTTGGAGTGCATTGAAAATAAGACTAATTTTTTTCTTTTTTCTTTCTTTTTCCTATATGTTGTTCAGGTTTTCATAAAATAAAATTTAACATTTCTGAGTCTCTGATGAGAATAAACATATAGCTGTAAGTTAGGGTATTCCTGTATTCATCTTAGTGGTGTGCGAACTCTGAAAAGAAATAGTGACAGAATCACTGCCAGTATTGTTTGTGTATATAGTTTGATTTAGTCAAAACTGTGTAATTACTAAATGTTGAGAATCATTTAAAAGCATAATTCAAGTTGATGGAATGGAACATACATATCTGTTTTAAATGACTGTCACTTGATATTGAATTATTTTGTCTTAAGCTTCATAGGATCACATTTTCCATTTTATTTGAGTAGAATAGTTTCAGAATATTGGAAATTTCTTAGGTCACCATAGTGAGAATTGGCAGTGGTAGTGAACAGCCAAAGGGAAGGAGAAACGGCAATTTTTTAATATGGTACTCAATTGAAAATTAAAAAAAACAAAAAAACCCAAAAAAACCCCAAACCAAACCAAACCAAAACAAACAAAAAAAAAAAAAAACCAAAAAAACCCCAAAAAAACCCCCCACCAAACCAAAACCAAACAACAAAGCAAAACAAAAAAAAAAAAACCAAACCCACCAACCCAGATTTGGCATGGAATAAAAGAAACCATACTGCTGCTGTAACTGAAGGACAGTTGGACATCAATGAGCCAATATGTTATAATGTCACAACCATGGCAAATATTTTTCTTAAGTTCAAAGTTAACCAACAGGCACAACTCTAAAGGAAACCAAACATCACTGGTTCCAGTTTTCACAGAACTGTATGTTTCAATTTAATAAAAAATGGAGGAAAATAATTGCTTTTATTGGATCCTGGTGCTACAAACCTGAAGTATGTCTCTGTGGCACTGAACTAAAATCTCTCTGGTTCAAGCTTTCTCTGGCTACATTCTCTGGCTAAAGCCTTTGATCTGTACACGTAAGTCAAATGTCCAGACAGAATAACTCAATATCCTACCTTAGATACTGGTCAGCAGCAAATATTTAGGGAAAGAATATAAGAACTATGTGATATCTAGAGCTCAGTAAACCTTCATGTCTTTGAACAAGTTGTGTTTTAGTGAATTTGCAATCCAGAGGTTTCTCTGGAACATCAGACTTCAGGGACATGGCTGAGTCCCATCTTTTATGAATGTCCCATCCCCTTTAAATGCATATATACTTTTGGATGATATCTTGTGGCTATGAGTTCTGCAATTTAATCATTCTCTATTTAAAAAGCCAACAAACAAACAAACAAGCAAATACAATGCCTATTGCATGACCTTTTCATTAAGTGCCACCTACTACTTGTGTGGAAAAAAAATTAGTATTGTCGTCATCTTTTACCTTCTCTATATTTTTATTGTATGCCAGATTATTTTCCCCCCTCCCCCAGGTGCAGAGTTCTGCTTCACTGATGGTCTTTCCCCATATAGAGGCTGCTTTGTAGCACTGAGCACCCTTGCTGACATTATCTTCACAGAAGTAGTTTCAGATTTTAGAAGTTAAATAATTTTCATTTGTCTAATATTGCCTGTGTTAGATATAGCCCTAATTCCTGATTGTTGAAGTTCATGTAGCTCCTGCTACAACTAAGGATGTTGCAAAGAATGCGTCATCCAACAGTTGTGGCAGAAGAACTGAGAAATTGAAGAATGGTGGAAACGTGAGTCAAAGGAAATGCTCATGGCCCACCTGCCTCAGAACAGAAGCAAAGGCAGAGGAACTGAAGTTTCTGCTTGGATGATATATACTTTCCAGGCCCATTTAGCTGAATGGAGGTGAGCTGCCGCTGAGTACTTACATCTTCATGTAGTCACTTCGCTAAGAGGAAGTTGGAATCCAGCTGTCATTACTGGCCAATGCCAAAAATAACATCCCCACTTACATTCACAGATTTTACCCTACAGAAGACAAACTTTCTACTTTCTACTTGAGAAGACAAACTTTGTACTAACTTTCTACTTTGCTCACCACCAAAATAGTTAATAGTTAACTCCTAATAATTATCATCTTTTTAAACTGTTTATCTGCTAGTTTATATCCAGTTTGATTTCAAATAAGTATGATTGCCCACATAATTGCTGTGAATTTGTAACATTTGTACAATTATTTCAGTCAATGTAGTTGGACAAGGTAATATTATCATTATCAAAGTGTCAGTTATTTTGCATTCAATCCAAAGTGGTACTATGTCCCAGAGGAGGTCTTTCTATGCTTATTAGTAGTGTCAGGATTTAGGATTCTGGTGCATGTCAGAAATATATAACAAATCATACAAAAAGCAGCACTAATTAATTAATTAAAAAAGACAAAAATCTAAACGTTTGTAGCACTGAATAGATCTACGAGAGCCTTGAACAATGTTTCAGTGACTTTAATTTGCATAACATTTGGCAGTGCAACTTCTCCTGTTAACTAAATTTTTATTCACCGTGAAACTTTCATTCTTACACATCCTAAAAATATGTGTATAAATTAAGTTACTGATGATTTGTTGACAAGCTTGTATTAGCTGCTGATGATAAATGCAAGACAGTAGAAGAATGAACAGTAAATTGTATTATAGGAAGAGGGAATACAAAATCTGGCTACTATCCCTTTTCATGCAACCAAATTAAATTTCTGGACAGTTCAATTACAACTTGCTTTGGTATGGCGTTAAATCTTCTGTGTTGTGCAACATGCTGCCAAAATAAGTGACATTTCCAGATCATTGGATTTCATTTAAAATAGAATTTCAGGAGTGGAAAATCTGTGCTACATCTATGCAAATATAGTTATTTGTTATAGAGTAACAGGGTATTTATAGTGAGTTCTTTAGAGCATGTCAATTAAAATAATACAAATAACCTCTACTATACTTTTAAACCACTGCCAGCTTTACCACAGTAAGTTCAGGGTGAGGCCCTTTCAAAGCTAATAACACTTTTTAAAACATGACATAACATTACCATATTTTCCAGTAATAATTTAATTAAAATTAAATTATTACTCTGGAAAATTAAAATTGAACAGTCAGATTGTGTAGCGTTTAGGACAAAATGGTGAAGGATAGAGAGTGTTTCACAAAAACATAGACTGATTGTAGGGGACTTCTGGATATCATCTAGCACAGACTCCCACTTGCAGCAGGGTCAGCTAGAGCAGGTTGGTCAGGCCCTTTTCCAGTTGAGCTTTGGTTATCTCCAAATTTGGAGATCCCACAGTACGCCTGGCTGGCTGTGTCAATGCTTAACCACCTTTTGGGGGCAAAAAAGTCTAGTCAAAACTTCCCTTGTTGCAACTTGTATCCATTGCCCCCTCACATTGCTACAAACTTCCAAGATGTACCTGTCTCTTTGCTTTGTATCCTCCTATTAGATAGAGGAGGACGGAGTAACATAACAGTAATTGCATAGATATTTATTTATTGTTGTATTGCAATAATACAACATTATTACAGTATATTACAATAATACAATATATTGTCTTAGATTTCTATTTTATATTTTTAAAGTAGTTCTTTGGCATATGTCAGAATACGTGTGTCTCAGCCCCAGATACTATGGAGTTAGCTGTTCAGACATCACCCTGTCTATGAATGATGAAGGCAAAGTAGTCTTTCAAATTCCCTTGCAACAACCAAGGATTCTAGAGTAGGAACTCCAGAACAGTACTTTTTCCCTTTAGACTACTTGCATCCAAGAAGACAAAATGTAAAATGTAGGCTGTTCTGGAAGGCTACATCTAGAAAAAAATTAGACTGGAGGATAAGGGAGACATACAGGAGACCTACATACCACTTAAAAATGAAAAAGAGCCATGTCACCTCATCAAATACAGCTATTAGTCAGTTAGGCACAACCAGAAATTTCTCCTGTTGATACCCCTTAGATGGAAAGTTCTAATAACATTTCTTGAAGAGATGTATAGCTGAGATCTTTGTTTAGATATGATAACCTTCTATCTAAAATACTATTACTCAGTACTGATAGCATACTGGTAATAATTCTATTAGCAAAACATTCTCCGATTTGAAAAAAGCATACATATAGTATGATAAAACAAACATTATATTAAGTTTCAGACAAGTTTTATATATTCATGGATTTAAAGGAATTCATATTAAAAATAAGAAAACACACAAACATAAATATACAAAAATATACACAAACATTTTACTCTGAAAACAATATGGTATTTGAAACTGTGTTAGAAGCACTAGGCACACAGGCAGAGTGTGCCATAATTCTGTCCTTTTTCACATACACTCAGGAGTGATTTTGCACCAAAGATATCTCTTGCCCAGAAGAGAAGTTGATACAGCTTTGCAGGCTTTGCATCTGTCAACTTGAGCTTGTTGCAGTGTCTGAACATTCAATGTTCAGACATTATAGATATAGCCCAGGGAATCAAGGCTGTCAGGGTGCCTATCTGAAATAACTCAGATATAATGTCCACCAAAGATGGACAAAAATCTCAACCCCATAATGTACTAAAAAAATTAAAAATGCTATTAAATTTCCATTACCACCGTCTTACTGGTAACAGGTATACTTTCAGAGGGATGCATGATTCATAAAAATAAGTAATTAATTATAAAGGACTGTCTCAAAATGCACTTAGCAGATGTCATCACAATTATTTAAGCACCACTTCGAAGTGAGTAACATTGCCAGCCTAATTGTCCTATGGAAAAAACTTTCTATGTTAATCTAAAAAGTATCTTGTATTGAACTTAGTAGAGCCTGACTGCTGGGTTGTAAGCATATTCTTCCATTAATCTTCAGACAGATCCTTGCATAATGCTCCCAGATGCTACACATAACAGAGAAACCTGCATCTTGGAAATGTTCCCCAGGAGCAGAGAGAAGATTGAAAGTTACTCAAAATTCACTCATTCTGAGTATTTGAAAAATATTGTGGTACTCCAACGTAGTATTTGTGCTGCTTTAATACAAGGAACCTAATGAAACAAACAAATTATGCCTACTAATTTTAGTGCCTGTGTGATCTGCACTGATTAGACATCATGTCACTGTTCTGCACCAGAGGTGAGGGGAGAAAGAGATGGTGCATGCTTTCTGCTGGATATCAGTAATGGCTTGAAAAAACTGCTTTACTGAGACAGAATAAGAAGAGGAATACAGATAGCAAGTAAATCTTATGTCCCTTCAGATACTGGGCACCCTGTATTCATGCAGCTTCAGATGGACCCCAGATGGATTTTCCCATTGGACACTGCAGATCCTGTGCATGAAAGGAGGTTTCTCTTTTCTTTGTCATTTGAGCTATTGCATAATTTTCTTAGAAGAAAACAGCTCTATTCATAGAAGATGTTTGCATATGAACTTCTTGGTGCACTTTCAGATAAAGGCAAGACTATGGAGGTGGCATAATTTGTGGTACCACGTGGGAGCTGCCCAGAGGCTCCTCTGTTATAAGGCGATGGCTGAGGTATTGTGCAGCTAAGGGATTTGTGCAGCACAATGCAACCTGAAAGCACAGCACAGACTTACCAAGGTTAACTGCTATGTCGATCACTACATTGACCATATAAAATGGTGTTCTGGTCAGGATCACTACAGTCATCTAAATGGACTTCTATTTTGTGCAGTAACACCAGAGGACAACCCTGGAACTGTGGTCTGACATTGACAATGATACGATGTTGATTATTACCTGCTTACTCACCAAAAGATCAAGTAAGGACTTTTTAGACAGTGAAGTAAATGGTTGAAGGCTGAACAACTGCCCCCATTATGAAGGTGTTTTTTCTTCTTATATATGTCAGCATTGTCTTGTGTTATCATAGTGTACATGTGGAAAGTAATGTTTTAGCAGGGCTTAACACCTTGTTTTATAGTTGAGCCTAATTTTTGGAGGCAAACGGCTGTATCAACTACTAAATAAAATCCAGAATATTACAGTGTATTGAATAGTCCAGTAAACTCCAAGTTTATTAATGACTTTCCAACATATGATGAGAAAATGCACCTTATTGACTATTTTATGGTTAATATTGTGGAGAAAATAGATGACTGAAGCAGACATAGATAGTAAAATTTGACTGAATTTTTCGGGTTTAGGAAGCCACAACTCATTTCACACTTTGTACTTTAATGTCAACTCAAAACTGTTTGCAAAGTTGTGATTTGGTTTCTTTCAACTGTTTTTTTTCTGCAATATGTTGTTTTTTGTCAATACTGTCCATCATCATGTTGTTCAAATAAAAAGTAAATATCTTTTTGTGATTACAGCTCATAGTATTCTAGTGTTCCTGCCAAGTTTAAGTCCTTTTAGATGGACCTGCTTTTTGATTAATGACTTTATAGATTCAACAGTCTTGCTGTGAAGTTAGTCTTTGTTACCACATTTAGATCTCCAGAGAGATTATTTGGTTCAATGATCGTAGTTCTTGTTATTCAGCATTTTCTATTTCTGAATATTCAGATCCTAAGCTGCCAGTCTCTCAGTGGTGTGCACTATTTTGTCATCTTCCCTGTGAATGCTTAAATAGCAATACAGATCCTGCCCCTCTATTCTGCTCTCGTGAGACCTCACTTGGAGTATTGTGTACAGTTCTGGTGTCCTCAACATAAAAAGGACATGGAGCTGTTGGAGCAAGTCCAGAGGAGGGCCACGAGGATGATAAGAGGGCTGGAGCACCTCCCATATGAAAGGCAGGCTGAGAAAGTTGGGGCTGTTCAGCCTGGAGAAGAGAAGGCTGCGTGGAGACCTCATAGCAGCCTTCCAGTATCTGAAGGGGGCCTATAAGAATGTTGGGGAGGGACTCTTCCTTAGGAGCTGTAGTGGTAGGACAAGGGGTAATGGGTTCAAGGGGAAGTTTAGATTAGATATAAGGAAGAAGTTCTTTACTGTGAGGGTGGTGAGGCACTTCAATGGGTTGCCCAAGGAAGTTGTGAATGCTCCATCCCTGGCGGAGTTCAAGGCCAGGTTGGACAGATACTTGAGCGACGTAGTTTAGTGCGAGGTGTCCCTGCCCATGGCAGGGGGGTTGGAACCAGATGATCTTAAGGTCCTTTCCAACCCTAACTATTCTGTGATTCTATGATAAGTAGATACTGCATTTTTGGAAGACATTCCACTGAGAACTCTTTGAGAACTGTTGAAGAAATGAATTATGGTGTGTGACGGCACAGTCCTTTAAAGGTCAGGAGCTGTTCACAGTCTGAACTAGCTACAAACCAGAAGCCACAGAATTGCATTTTTTTAGCCCTGTGACTGATAATAACATTTGGCAGACAAAATTGGAGCAGTCAATGGAGTCTTGAGAGTAATTCAACTCGCTGTCTAAAGAAGACACTTCGTGACTGGTCAGATTATTTGCAGTGTAAATTCATTGCTTTGTACCGGCTTAACTCAAATGCTTAAATACAGTGGTTAAATTCATTTTTTTAAACATATTTGTCTGGTCCCACTTGTGATGACCAAAATTTGCCCATATGGTTTTCAGATGGAGCTTGAAAAGGTCAAAAATCTCTTAGAAGTTTTGTGTCAGATCTGCCAATGCCACACAGATATTTCCAGTATACTGGATCATCTCAAATGACACCAGATGCCTACATTTTGGTAGATGAAACTCAGTTATCTGGTATAAAGATTCTTTAACTAAGTGACTTAAGATAGTTTTACTCCATGAGGCTCATAGCGTAATGCCAGGTGTAAATGGCAAGTTCTTTTTTTTGGTGGTTGTGAGCTCAGTTTATGAATGGTGAAAGTTAATTTTTCATACTTGTAAAATAAACTCTACTAAAAATTTTAGGCCAAAAATACAGCTTCTGCAATGCATTCATTAAGAACAATTTATGCAGAAATACTGAACTATTCAAGAGCATTGAATATGAGACAACTAAAGATACCTGCTGATGAGATATTGATTCATAGTATGTCTAAAGATCCTGCAAGGTGTGGAAGATATTCAGACAACTGTTTCTGACCCCAGATAGCTTAAGAAGAAAATTGTAGGGTATGATGACATTGTTTTGACAGTAGATATGCACTATCTTTGTCTGTATTTAAAGCCAGGAGCCAACCCTGAACTGCCAAGTGTGGACATGTGTTAGTAATGAATCATAATATAACCTGTTTCTCAGGGTGCGTAAATTATGCTCAGCCACTGACAAGCAGCTTCTCATTTTGAGCTGAACCTTGACTTCAAAGCATGGTAGCTTGCTTGCACTGGAGAGAAATTTTAGTAACATATGTGTCATGTTTCTGTAACTCATAATGCTTACCAGAGTAATATGAATGTCTGTACCATCTAATTGTCTGCTATGTTTGTGAGGTGAGCTGCTCAATGACCCTTGAGCAAGGATGTATGTATGATTAGAACAGGCTAATCAAACATTAGTTATGTCATCAGCAAGTCACCTTTTAAAGGCAAAATAAGGAAAAACAGGGACTACAAAAGGAACCCTAAAAATTGCAAGGATGGGATGACAGTGATGACCATGAAAGTGAAAATATGGGCTAACACCAGAGGCCCTAAAGATCTAAGTGTAAATTGCAGCAGATTAATTACTGATAGCTTCAAAAACCCAAAACCAAACCTCCGAGGGCTGTGTAGGACCAGCTATTTCTGACTTTCCTTACAGTAGTTTCTTTCTCCCTTTCTCTCTTTAGCATTTGTTTATTCAGAAATTGTTACATACACTTTTTAACAGCGTAAGAAGTCCAATATAATTTTATAACTGCAATACTGAATTATATTACATCAGCTTAAGACTTGCTTTAAAAACAAAGATCTATTTTACAGTCTAGTAAAGTAAAAGGATATCTGGCTAAGTCCTGGTGTCCTGGGTCTTTGTAGACAGCAATTTGAACATGATCCAGCAGTGTGCCCTTGCCATAAAGAAGACTAATGGTATCCTGGGCTGCATTAGGCAAAGTATTGCCAGCAGGTCAAGAGAGGTCATCCTTCCCCTTTATTCAGCACTGGTGAGGCTCCACCTGAAGTGCTGGGTCCAGTTATGGGTTCCCCAGTACAAGAGGCATGGACAGACTGGAGAGAGTCTAGTGAAGGGCCATGAAGATGATGAAGGAACAGGAGCACCTCTCCTATGAGGAAAAGTTGAGGGAGGTCATACTGTTCAGCCTCAAGAAGAGAAGGCTCAGAGTGATGTCATCGGTGTCTGTAAATACCTGAAGGAATGGAGCCAGCTTCTTTTTGCTGGTGTTCAGTGTCAGGACAAGAGGCAATAGACACAAACTGAAACACAGGAGCTGTCATCTGCACATCAGGAAACACTTTTTTTTACTGTGAAGGCGACTGAGCACTGGCACAGGTTGCTCAGAGAGGCTGTGGAGTCTCCCTCGTTGGAGATACTCAAAAGCTACCTGGACATGCTCCTAAGCAACTGGCTGTATGTTGCCCTGCCTGAGCAGGAGGGTTAGAAAAGATGACTTCTAGACGTCCTTTCCAACCTCAATCATTCTGTGATTCAGTGTTTCTAAGACTTGTGCATCCACACTGAGACAAATCCCCTTGAATAATAAATTAAAATAGTATTTTTATTCAAGATCTTTCTTGATCCTGTGATAATTCCACAAAGAATTGCAATATAATTAATCACAGAAACACACTTTTTATGAAAAATGTGGAAGAAATGATAAAACTCATATGCCGAATGATGCAAGCTTTCCATTGGTGGCAGCAACCCTATTTCCAGGCTGAAGACTAATGTATTTTTGAATTAATAGTTTATAATTTGTTTTAACTGGCCCAGCAGAAAATCTCTGTGACTGAAGTAAGGAATCTTCTTTCACTTGCAAACTTAGTGATAATGCCAGAGGCAATTGCTCCTCTTTTGGAGGTGCGAACTGCCTGCAAAAGTCAGTGCTTTCCAGTCTTACTAACTCGAGTAAATGCATATCTGTATTTTCTTCTTTCAGCTGCAGTTCTTTAAGGGAAGTAAGTGCTGTATGGCAACTAGAATACTCTCTTGATACAGCTAGGCCTTTATTCTGATAAGAATTACATAGTACTACCACAATATAAATCATAACAACAAACACTGTTATGCCTTATCACATATTCTTTAGGCGACACCGAAACATGAGTAGAAGATAATTTCTGGACACCAACTATTGGTTTTACTTGCCATAAATTGCCCAAAGAGATAACCCTTTGTGAATTGCTCAAAAGTTTGCGAGTTTATTCTTGTATTCTATTGACACGGGAATAAACAAGCCAAGTGCATCATTTTGAATTTCAGTAAAATCCTGAATGAAAATATGAGCCAGCCTCATGTGTGTGTCAAGAACAGATTATCTATAGAAGCATAAGCAGTTGCAAACTTTAATCCTACAACAAAGTTTCACACATCAATGTCCAAAGTTTGTACCTTTGCTGTGAAAATTTTCTCAAAGGAAAAAAATTCCTCCCTTAAAATGTGCTTCATAAAAAGTAAATGAGAGTGGAATTCTTAAAATTTCCATTTTCTTTTGAAATGAGGCACTTTTTCTAGAAGAATTTTGCAAATACAGACCTAAATTTATGCTGGCATTTTTGTAGGTCTCTAGCTTCAGACATTAAGTTAGTCTCAGTCTGTCAATATGTCTGTGTGAATAGAGAAAGCTAGTAACTATATTTGTTTTGTTGAATTGGGGTCACATAGCAGCAAACCAGCAAGAGCCCAGCCTTTGGCAGGCCTTAACTAGGAAACGCTCTGAGTTGATACTGCTGCTGCAGCTGGCAGAGGCAACTTAGAAACTGAAAAATAATGAAAGCTTAACATTTTTTAAAATAAAATTGAACAAAATCCCTAAGGCAGATAACTGTGGAAACTTTCATGAAACAAGGAGAGCAGAAGACATGATTCTATTTCATCAGTAAGGACAGCAGTAAAACCATAAGCCTTATGCTGGTATGGCATAGCATAATATATTAAAAAGAATTCTAATGTCATTTTCTCTTTTATCTTTTTTTCATGTTTTCAAAGATAAGCACTGTATGAGATTAATATTAGATTGAGAGGGACACTGAATTGGAAATTCATTAGGGGTTTAAAATGCCATGTTCCAGGATTTACTGAAGGGATGGGGAAAATAAAACAGGAAATGGCATTCAGTGTAGCAGAGCAGTGAGCTGCTAGTATATTGCCATTTAGGTTGAAATAATAGACAAAAGCTAAAGAGATGTAAATAGTAAAAAAAAAAAGGCCTACTAAAGGAGCTTTAAATTTATTTATTTATTTTAGTAGTAATTCTAGGAATGCTTGTATTTCTAGAAAAATTAGAACAGTGGTAATAATTCAGAGTAATGGAAAAAAAAACCTTTAAAAGAAATCAGAAATTTAGATCACTTTTGAATAAGCAAGTTTAGCTTTTTCCATAGTTTGCAGTAGTTTGGGTTTGTGCAAAGTTTATTAAACAGTTTTCATAGGAAGAGGCTATTTTAGAAACAGTCGTAGAAATAAAGAGATAACCCAAGAATGGTGGAGGAAAAATAAATGGTGGTGACAGCTAGAGGAACATACACCTTATTGTATGCGACGGTTCTTGAAATCAGCTGTGTAGGAGGCATAAGGATGAAATAATTTCAACCATGCTCTGCTATATGTAGATAATGTTTTTCATTTTAATGCCCATCAGAAATTCTGAAGGTAACTCATAATAGCTTATGATCACCTCACCTCCTGCTCATCATCAATAACTCATGGCATTCTCTCTGCCCTCATTGCTGACTTACACTGTCTCTAACATACACACGTAAAAACATACTCACATATATTCAAAAACTTTGTTATTGGTGTTCTTTATGAACAATATTCTGTAACCAGAGCTTTGTAGGGTCTTAGCTAGGACTTGTCTGAAGATGTGAGTAAGCAACAACAAAAATGAAATGTGAAATGAAATGAATGTATTTCGTTAATACATTCTGAATGTATATCTACATATGTATATCTACATATGTATATCTACATACATATGTGTGCAAATCTACATGCATATGAATTTTGATAGTGTTTGAACAGACAAATGCAATACTGAAGGGAACACAGTTCACTGAATTACCATATGTTACAATTCTTCAAGTGTCAGTAGTGTTGCTGGTTAAATTATTCTCTGGAAACCAGTTCCTGGCTGAATTTAAGTCTTCTTTTTTTGTTCGTGTTTATAAGGATGATACAAAACTACCCTCTCTTTCTGGCTGATGTATTCGTTATTCGCATAAACATAATAAATGACTTCTCAAAAATTTTCCAGCTATGTATTCTTTGCAAACTATTTGCATTGACAACTGAGTGTGATATGTCACATAAATCAAATTATATCTTTATTTTCTTTAATTAGATGACTGAAACTTTTAAAAACTAGAGAATAATAAATGGCAAGTGAAGGAAAACAAAACACAGCCAGAGTGAATTTTTGACATGCTTGTTTATGCTTAGTTTTGTAATGCTTTAAGAATTTATGAATATTTTAATGAATAAATAACTAGTCATAAATGACAAGTAATGTAAGCTAGCATATAACAGTAGAATGTTTCTTTGGTATAATATTAGTGAGTTAGTTCTTTCTGCATTTGACCAATCCACTCTGCACACAGAGAATGGAGCTTAAATATACCAAACCGTTAGGCAAAAACTGTTAAATTTTTTGTGACTGTTGCATCTCAGGGAAGTTTAGCATTATAAAAAGACTTCTTTTTTGTATTTCAGGTATTTCTACTGTAGTTTTTAACTTTGCAAAACTTCACATTCAACATTTATAGCACAAGAAGTTTTTTCCAAAGTATCTTTAACTGGGTAAGGGTTGAACTTGGTGACCTTAAAGGTCTTTTCCAACCTATTAGAATAGTTGATTCTATGATTCTATGACCTGGTGTTTGTTATGCTGTTGTTTGTTTGTTTGGGTTTTGTTTATGGGTTTTTTCCTTTTTTTTTTTTTTCCCCTTCTTTTTTTTTCTTTAGAATGTGAGTTACTGGACTACATAAGATGATACCTCACAGCTATTCTTGCATTGCTGGACTGAAAAATAGTACCATTTCCAAAGACGGAATAAAAGTAACAAAGAAGGAAAAATGTATGTTTGTACAATGCAGTTCAAAGATTGAGTTCTCCGTGAACCAGTGCCTCACAACTTCAGAAATAACTTCTCTTTCCAGCCAGCTGTAGTTGCTGGTACAGGTGGAGAGGTCAGCCAGCCCTGGGAGGCTCATGAGCTTCTGAGGGCAGAGCTCTCATGGTGGATAGGAATTGCTGCCCACTGATGCAGCAGACAAGAATCACATTTTAACATGTCTTATAATAAAGCCATATATACTTATTTTCCCTTTGTAACTTCCTTGTCACAGTAATCCAACTGTGTCTTTTTCAGAACAAAGATGAGAGGAAAAATACAATTAGATATGTTACTCTGTTTAAAAAATTGTGGAGCAACTAAACACCGAGATGATGACAGCTATATGAATGCTTACACTGATAAATAGGTGATACTTTAATGTTCATGATAAAGAACAGATTTTTTTCATTATACGTTATTTTTTTTCTCTCTTTAGCAATAACAATTGCCACACTCCTTTCCGAGAGTTATAGATTGAAAGGGTTGTCTTCAAATCTTGAATCCAGGTTAACAAAGCTCTTTGACCTCAGAGTAAAATATTAATGTAAGGCTTTCAAACTATAAACTGTCTGCTAAGTAGACGTAAAAATGATCAGAAGAATACTAAAAGGAGAATCAGGGACACAGAAATATACTAATAATTGAATTACACAGTGGTTTTCAGCTAGTAGTAAATTGTTCTTCAACTATATATACAGGAGACTGGAGATGAAAAAGAAAATTGTTCCACTGAAACTACAGCTGAAAAGGGATAGAAAGGATAAAAGAACAGCAGATGTGCTGAACTGGCGCTTTACTTACATCTTTTCAGAGGAAGATGAGGATGGAATGCAAGCAAAGACAGGAATCGTATTTCTTGATATAGCCAAGAACAGAGGTATTAGTTACAGTGTGGATAATAATAGAAATAGTGTTAGATATAATGACTTTGCAATTGATAGTTTATTATTGTTCTTCTTTTTTATGCACATTATATTTGTACATGTATTTTATCTTCTACTTGTCGCTGTCCTTCAAAGCCTTCACTAATTTAAATGAGATTAATAGTTACATCTGAAAGAACAGTTAAATTAAAAATGTTATAAGCAAATTACAAGTAGTGTATACAGAAGAGATCCTAATGAAATTTTGCAAAAATAAGAATAGTATTAGTAAAATTTCAGTTTTGTTGTTTGATAAAACTCGCATCTAAATTTTGTTTGCCAGGATCAGAGTAAAAATGCATATTCATGACAGTTCAGCATAATGCAGTGTAATCCTGGATCCTTTCAAAGAATGATATGTTGAATTCGTACTGCAATTCATTTTCTGTACAGTGATACTCTTAACTTATTCTTCTGATAGTAAAAGCATGGTTTTGCTGTAAATTTATAGAATAAACCTGTAAAATTGAACATGCAATAATGCCTTCCTACTAATCAGATAAATTACGAAAATAGAGATTAGCCCTCCTTAAAGGAGTACATAAGTTCAGATATAGAAAATAATAATTGTATAATTATTTAAATATCTTTTTTCACCATCTTTTCCCAGGCGCTATATAGATATAAAATTTTTTCTTTTCTGCTACAATGAAACATGGAAAATATACTCGTGGTTGGGGAAGAGCGTCCTAAATTTCATTCTAGGCTTGCCAAATAAAAATTACTACAAGTACACTAGCAAAAGATGGCTTTAGTTCCCTCGTTCTCAGAAAAAAAGTTTAGAAAAAGGTACGTTTAGACTTAAACCAGTGTAACTTGCACAAAACAATCTGACATATTTCTTCTTGTATTATCCTTGCTGATAAGACAGCCTTTGATTTGTTTCTGTTGTAGAATGACACCACTCATGTAGTACCGTAGAATGTGTTCAGTAACAAGACAATGAGAAGTGTCAAATAGATATGGATAGGCTGAAAAAACAAAAAATTGCCTCAGTTGAACTTCTCAGATATTTTTTAAATATGTATCTGAACATGTAAGTTTCTTAAATGTCTTCAGTAATGCCATGCACATGTCCAAGTGCTTTGCTAAAACAGGTGTAAGACACTGTTTTGCTATCATTATAGTGTACCTGTTATAGCAACTTCTGTATTAAAGTCAATCTTAAACTTTTTCTTTTGCTTCTTATAAAAAATTCTCACTCATAAAGTGTGAAAAGTAATCAGAACCCTATAGCAAGTATTACTATTTTTACAAAACATTTCTATGAAAAGATGCAAAACCCCTCTTGCAAACAGTTTGAGACGTTTATTTCCAAAGTACTGTGCCATCATTTTCATTCAGATGCCAGGATAAAATCTCAAAAGATGCATATCATTATGTAGGGCTGCTTTAACATTCTGATGAATTTAACTAAACTTTCAATTTTGTAATACAAATTAAGAAGTGCAGTAAAGCAAAGATTTTTTTTTTCTTTTTGTCTGGAATGTGCAAGATGGTCTCTACAAACGATGAGAAAATAACAACCTGCAAGATTCTGAAAAGCTGTGTCCAGATAATAAAAGGGGCTTGAAAACAGTGTGCTACATTCCAGGTTTGTTGGCATATCCTGGCATAGGTTCATGATGTTGCTCATATGAAAACTGAATATCCTCTATTAAGTATTTAATTTAGAGCCTCTTTGGTTCTACAAAGAGTTCTGGTAGTGAAAGTTTAAAACCATCATAGAATCATAAAACAGTGTCTGGGTTGGAAGGGACCTTAAGGATCATCTAGTTCCAGCACCCTGGCACAGGCAGGAACACCTTCCACTAGACCAGGTTGCTCTAAGTGCCGTCCAGTCTGGCCTTGAACACCTTCAGGGATGGGACAGCCACAACTGCTACGGACAATGCGTTCCTGTGCCTCACCACCTTCATTGTAAAAGAGTTTCTTCCTGATATCTAGATCTACCCTCTTTCAGTTTTAAGCCATTCCCCCTCATGCTATCACTACATGCACTTGTAAAAAGTCCATCTCCAGCTTTATTGTAGGCTCCCTTTAGGGCTACTCTAAGGTCTCCCCTGAGTCTTTTCTTCTCGAGGCTGAACAATGCCAGCTCTCTCAGCCTGCCTTCATAAGAGGGGGTTGTGGATAGTTGTCCAACTTATCTAAATTCTTGAAGTCTAAAACAATTTTCCCTGACTTCTCATTTTATGTTTGCAGAAGAGACATAATAAACTAGAAATAATCTTGTTTTATTGTCTTAGAACTTAGACTTACTGAATGGAAAGGATGAATCAGAGGTTTAAAATAATAGTTAGATTTACATTTGAATACTAACATATGCAGAGTAATAAAGTGAACTTAGAATACCCTGGATGCCACAAAAGCTTACCAGCAGCCACCAGCTTGTAATATTTGCAACAGGTTACAGATAAACAAGGTATAAAGGTATTTTCTTTGCAAACTACTTGAATCTTCTGATGACAGGTATGTTTTATTATAGGTAGGAAATTAAAATTAAAGAGCTGTGTCATTTTAGCTGTGACTGCATGGTTAAAACTTTTAGTAAATATTGACTTTCCAAATTATGGCTTTATTTATCTGAGAAAGAGCTTCATGGTAAATGAGACATGAATTTCCTAGGCTTTTATTCAAGGTGGTTTTAGTACAAAGGAGGAAAATATCTTTAAGAGACAGGATCAAACTTTTTTATAAATTAAGCTCTGGATTTTGGTGCAGGGTTATGGAGTGGTAGTAGCTCTTCTCTTGACTTACTGTGGCACTTTGAGAAAACACCTATTTTATTTATTCTCCATTCTAACACCAGCTTTTCAGAGGAGTTAGATTTAGTTATGATAGTAAGGACTTTCACACTGCTTTTCCCACAAATCCACTAATTCCTTCTATGGCTTTTCAATGTTCTGTGTCCACTATTTCATATTCTCTCTAGCTCTTAAAGCCTGTATGTCAGCTGTGAGGAGTCTGGGAAACCTTGCACCACTGTGTAGAGCTGAGGAAAGTATGTTCCTCTCATCAGCATTTGGCTGTTAATGGCAAACATTTGTGTAATTCTACATCATGACAGCCCTCTGTGCCAGAAACAGGGCTACATCTAACCTGTATAAATGTTAATGATGGAGCCAATTGAGTACATTTAGTTTGGTCAGGTTTTTTCCATGTGTGAGGTTTTAAGATGAAATGGAAATTTTAGCATGTAGTGCCTGCATTCTTGGAGATACCCCAACCCAAATGAACAAGACCTCGAGCAACCTGCTTTGAGCAGGGGATTAGACTAGATGGGAGGTCCTTTCCAACATCAGTCATTCCGTGATACTGTGTGAGCTATGTAAGTCTATGCAAGCACAGTTACATCCTTTGATGTATATTATAGATGTATTGAGAAACCTGGCATTATGAGCATTTTATTGCATCACTACTGGAAAAAATAGCATTTATAGAAAATAGTACAAGCAACATCTTATTGATGGCATTACTAGTAATCACTTTCAAACACTGCAAGAAAAGCCCGTAGTCCATACTCCTCTGTACCAAACAACTCAGTAAACTTGAAGTAGAGTTTCCTTTGGCTCTTCTCCCTTTTGAGAACTTTATTGTACACAAATATACTCTGAGTACGCTTTCTCCTTTTTATTTTTCTTAGTCATTTGCTCAACTGCTTAGAAAGTAAACAAGACATATCTTCTGCTATTTGGTGAAAACCTCCCCCTTTTGAATGTGTTTAAACCTTTGAGCTATTTTTAACCTACATCATGGCTATTTACTGAGATATTTTGGAGGAGAAGAGGAAGTCAAAGGATTCATCTCTAAATATCTGATGCAATACCTGGAAGTGAAGATTGCAGCATGGCCCCATGGTGCTCAGAAAGTCTTCTACCTCCTTTTAACCTGAATTAATTATGATGAAAGAAGATATTAGAGTCAGCTCCAGGAAAAGTTCCATGTGACACTGACATTGGAAAGAAGATTTTTCTTCTCATCCTCAGAGGTACCCTCTGAAACCTTGGAGAAATGAGAGCTACCAGAAAAGACTGATTCTGTGGATCTGAATTTCAGCAATGAAGGTCAAAAAGACTTGGAATACCTCTACCTTAACCACCCTGCAGCATGTATAAGACCTGTTCTTTTCTTAGGAAGAAAACTGGTCAATCTGGAAAGTGACTACTACTGGTGATAACTTCATGGAACAGTCTCAAATGAAAAACTAAGTAACAGTTCCATAAAGTGATGTATATTAATCTGTCATTTAGGAGCAAATGCAGAACCTTGTTAGTAAAAAAAATCCCCAAAAAATGTATTCTGTCACATTAATAATTCCAATGACTCCAAAAATAAGGTCTATGTATAATTTTCATCTACTGATGAGATAGATGATATTCTAGTAATTTCATGGAATGCATAATTTCAAAGTTTGGTTGAAGCATGTACATGATACCTGACAGACACCTGTATGGAACTATTTTTTACTGCTGCAAACTATTCAAATAGTTTTAAAAAACTTTGCAGATGTTTTTCTCTGAACATTTACCAAAAGTGGAAATTTAGAAAATTGTATTGAATTTAATTCTCTAGAATTTAATCTCAAACCTCTTCCCAGTTTTCCAGAGAATTCCATCTAATTAGTCCATATTGTTTTGAAAAGGTGTTAAGTATACTATCTACCCTTTGTCACTGGATTTTTTTTTTTAATTATAAACATTACGATTTCTTGTTAATGATATTTTCTAGTCATATGGCTGTAATCTCACATGATAGATACGTTGCGGGATGATTCATTTTTTTGTTATCTTTAACAAAACTAAAAGTCAAACAAACATAACGGGAAAAAAAACTGAAGACAATTATTCATATTTATGAGCTTTTAAATGATTTAGATTCTACGAATTAGTTCAACACACATAGTGAATACATTACAATAATTTAATTCTGAATTTCACTGCCAGAAAAAGCCCTAATTTCATTTGATATAAGAGATGAACTGTCCTTCCATGGTAATACACAAAAATAAATTTCATTACATACTTTTTCATACATGAAATACAATATAAAATGGAATATATTAATAAAATAAGACCAGTTTATTTACTTTTAATTGCTAATAGTCATTTATTCTGATAATAGTATTTATTCTCTTTGAACAGTCTTGTATTTTTTCAATTAAATATAAGCCTGAAGAAGAAAAAGCAGTGACAAAACATGTTTAAAGCAAAGCTAATGCTCCATCTCCAGAAGCTCTGCCTTTCTTTAATAACCAAATGTTATGGTATATCTGCAGAGAATAAATCACACAGCTGCTCAGTTCTGCACAGTAATCTTTCCTAACAGTACAACATTAGTACTTTCAGAGAAAGATGGGAAGACTTTTGTTTTTAACTTTGAAAAACAAATAGTATGTTACACTCTCAAAAATATATTCTCACCATGCAGAAACAGGGAAATGCTATGTTTCTAGTTTAGTTCAAAGAATTTTGTACTATTTTCATAGATAATACCTAATAATATATAGCCCAGTTTGCACATCGCAGACGTTGGTAGTGCAAATGTGAGGAAAATGGATAAAAATATATAAATGGTCGCTATTCAGTGAGAATGTAATATCATATGACTTTTAAGAATGTTCAGTGTCTGCTTTCATTTCAAATACATTAGTATTTTATCTTCAATCGGATAATGAAGGTAAAAGTTAATGAAGAAGTGTGTGCAGGAAGATAACTCTTTGCCCTTATTATGATGATGTTTCTTTTCACCACTTTTTTTAAAGAAAAAAAGAATCAGCTGCTATTGAAAAAGCAATGCAGACATCAAAATTAAATTCATTGTTACTGTGAGAATCTAAAAGGATTTTTTTTTCTGAAGATAGGATTAAAAACTCTGTGTAATTACCAAATCTTAGCTGTTATTTTATTTTAATTGAGTTTTGGGTTATGTTGAAAAATGAACACTTTCTTCAGTTTCAATACTGCTAATGAGCAGAAATTTTCAAAGTCTCACACTGCACAGAGAACAACTGAAGACAAACTAAGTAGTTATAATGTGTTTCACATCACTTTCATGGTGATTGCAATTACTGCCTTTGTTGATTATGAGACTAAATGGGGATCTTCTACTAGATAGATTGTGCAATATTTCAACATCTGAAATACCTGCTCTGTGTGAGCAGTGGAGTTTTGGGGCCTATGAAGGCATTCTCAATTCTGTTCCCTTTTCTCATCCACATGTACCTCTTTGCCCCCAGGCACTTACTTTTCAAGGTCTCAGAGCATTCCTACAGCCAAATGCTGCTGAGAAGGGCTCTCTCATGCTTGACTACTTTCAATAGTGAGTAAGATTAGGATCAAGTGAAAAATAGAGAAAAAATAAAACTAAACAAAAGTAGAAAAGGAGAATGTAGACAATAAGGACTACAGTGACATATGGCTGCCTACAACTCATGAGAGGCATTTTCCCTGTGTTTGGCTTGGACAAACTGATCAGGGAAACAGTAAGTGTTTCGCTGGGAAACTCTTAACGATTCTACTGCAATTTACTTCTGATTATGTCATTGTAGTTACAAACACAAAATTTCTGTCAAATGCACACTGGAGAAAAGCGGAGCCACTGAACATTATACATAGATGTCCAGTCTAAAGTGAAAGGAGGTAGAAATTCACCTGTTCAAAGAAACAATACCTACCTTCTGTGGTTTGCTCAGAGACAGTGTTTGAAGTTGTGGTTCCTTTTGAAAAGCTTTCATCAAAATGTCTCTAGTACTGTCTATATCCTCTACTAAACAGTGAATACGTGCCAAAATGGATTGTCCAGAAAATCTTGTAATTAAAGTATAAGTCCAAAGATAAACCACACAGGTATTATGCAAGATAATAAAGCCCATGATGTTTGGCACTTTCTGCCTTTGCCAAACAGATAGGTTAAAAATTACTAAATTTTTCTTTCAAAAAAGCTTATTGACAAGCTTTTTTTTTTTTTTAATATCTTAATAACTTCAAATAACTTTTTGTGTTTTGTTGGGGTTTTTTTGGGTTTTTTTGTTTTTTCCAATGTGATATGCAATAAGCACTGTATTATACAGGCATTCCACTGCAACAGCCAGAGCGGGTTGCACAATTAAAATTATACTGCTCTTTCTTTGATATCTCTAGCACCCTAATTACCAATTCAGCTACTGCTGTGCAACAGGTGAGCTTGTTATGGCTTGTGAAGTTGGTGACAAAAAGAAAACAAATGTAAGTATATGCTACTTAAGTTCAGCATGTTGCCACTTTTGTCATAGTTCAACTTTCTATAGAATCTAACTGGAATTAAGGATCAGGTTTGACAAAAATGACATCCTTGATACATGAGCCTCTCTTGCTGCACAATATTAAATGTTTCATATCTCAATAGAATTGTCTCCACCTGAGAGGAAAAACCTTCTCTATATCATATGAGCATGCTGTAAAGAACACATAAGGGGCAGAAAGGAAGAGAAGTTGATTAATGAAAAGTATCAGCTGGGATGGGCAGTACATAAAACCACTAATAGTGCTTTAAGACTACTATACATTGACTTACATTGCTGCTATTTGCAGAGGTGCTACGTCAGATCTTACTATCCTAGCGAAAGTGAGAAATATGTGATAGGTGTCATAAGCAAGAAAATATTTCCTTGCGTTTGTTAATAAATAAATCTAAGGATTAGGAATATAAACTTCTTCTCTGGATACCATTGAAAGCAGGTGGATTAAGAATTTGCCAGTTAGTAGCCTGCAGTTGCTATTGGTGTTATCCTTACAGCACACTAAGGGCAAATTTACCACAACTAATCTTTCTAGAGATTGAGTCCTATCACCTCCTCCATTAGGACAAGCCAGAACATTAAGCATGCAGTGAGCTATACAGTACTAATGATAAAGTATACAATACTATGACTTGCAGAGAAGAAGAACATCTAAGCACCAAAACTAAAATAAAAGCCATAGCAGAGAGTGCCCAGCTGGTTGCAGAAGGGAAGGTATAGTGACATATACCACACCCTCCTACCTGTCCTGAGTGAAATCTTTGCCGTCATTGCCTCTCCTATCCTCTCTTCTGTCGACTATGTAGGTGGGGGAGACATTGAAGGAGTGGGAGAAGGAAGGGTGCTCTTCAGCAACTGGAGGTTGAAAATTCCTTTTTCATCATCTGCTTCCTTTCTAACATTTCTCCCTCTGACAATCACAAATGAAATAATTAAGAAAGTGGAGAGTACCAGTCCTGTTTATTTCATGCAACAAGTCTACCTCAGAACAATTCCAGGCAACAACTTGCCCCACGTTGCTGGGGGAAGAATTTCTGAAGCTGAAGATAGCAGCTGAGGCTCTTTCATTACATACCTCTGCCCTAGACCCTTGCTACATATGCTGGTTCTGGGTGTTGTAAGGACTTTGAACACCTCTGAGCATATTCCTTCTCTATTGCCTTCCTTGTATTGGGAATAGCAGGAAAAGGGGAGCTGTGTAGAGGAGGACTGGCAAGTAAAAAAAAATGTGTATTCTTTTAGGCTGTAGCAAATGAAAAGAAGTTGATCTTTCTTATTTCTGCTTTTCCATGTTAATAAGTAGAACTGTAGTCATTTTTCTTTGGTTACATATGAATACATAAGGAACTAATATTAGATTTGATAGGAAAATAGAAAATGCTTGCATTGAGAAAAAAACCTGCTTTCTCCTACTTTGTTTAAACCTAAGTATTGAAGAGAGGAACCTTTGTGGGGTTTTTTTTAAACAAAGTACTTTGCCTTTAAAGCTATTTTCGTTCAGCCCTATAATGGTCTTTGTCTTCAAGTCATGTATCTTTACCAATGAGATGTCCTCAGTGATAGATGCTTTAGCTGTTAAGTTTTGCAGTAAATCTGGGAAAGTACTGCTTTGGTTTGTGTTTTGTTTGACAGTATCTTTCAACTTTGTAATGTACTTTCATAAAATTGTGGGTTTAATTCATATCTATCAATTACATCATTCAGCTAAATCACACAAGTCCCTGACAAACAAGGACTATCCCCTTGTCTGACTCTGGGAATTTTCACTGTGGATGCCACGAGTAATTATGTAGAGCAGTTATCTTCAATTAGTTAAAGCCAAAGGGAAATAAAGTGAAGGAACTTGAGAGATCTACAGCTGTAGGAGTGAGATCCATTAATCTACCCAATGTCTAAATACCGTGTGAGCAAGGATTATAAAAGCTAATCTTGTCAACATAAATCTTTAATATTTGGAGCAGACTGCCAAAATGCCTGTGCCATTTGATTCATGTTTGTTGTAAGTGAAGAGAATTTGTTATGTGGAGTACATTAACCGGGCAATAATGTCAAGGAGCAATGCCTTACAGGTTGAATAAATTACAGAGCTATTGCATATATGGTCTATTAAGACACTAAATGAGTTTGTAGAATTTTGCTAAGGTCAATGAAAACAGTTAATATATAGAAACAAGCTAATTAGTGGAACTGATGAAGGTGTCAAATCAGTGATTATGTAATATACTATGGGTACAAAGCACTATTGCATAAGTCTTGTATTATTTTAAGAAGGGTCACTCTATATGAACCATGCTACAGCACACTGACATTATTAACAGATTGACAGAAATTCATCAAAGTGCATGTTTTGTGGTGAAAAGTAATGTCAGTCCAAATGGTGACAAAACATAGCGATATACCACTATGATGGTGACCCACTTCCCAATATTATGTACAAAACTTGAAATTGTAAATGTACAGACAGCCTCCACCTTCACATCTGGACTGCTGTGTCTAGTTCTAGCTGTATGGTGCTAGAAACATATGGACTTAATGAAGTTTGTCTAGCATAAAGCCACAGAGATGATGGACTGGAGCATCTGTTGTGTGAGGAGAGGCTGAGAGCTGGGACTTGTTCTGTCTGAAGAGAAGAATCAGTTGGAATCTCATCAATGTGCGTAAGTGCCCTATGAGAGGGAATAAGGAAGAAACCAGACTTTTCTCAGTGTGCTTGCTGGCAAGACAAGAGGCAATGGGCACATGAAACCACATGAAATTCCATCTGAACACAAGAAAACTTCTTGCATATGCGTGTGAGGAGGTCGAACACTGGCACAGGTTGTGCAGAGAGGTTGTGGAGTGTCTATCCTTGGAGATATTCAAAACCTGATTGGATGTGGTCAAATGGTGACCACTTGATTCAACCTAGTTTGTTTATTCAAATTGCATGAGTTTCTATTCCCACTTGAAAAGAATTCTTATTTGAATGACAGTTATTATTTTATAGATCAGGACTTCATGAAGTTTTGCACTCGTGCTGAACTATTTTCTTCTAGCCTCTTCTTTAACAATATGAATGTTCAGCAGGCATTCAATTAGATCAATATGCATTTTAATAATTTTAATCAAACATTGTTTCTTAGAAATGCTTTGTGCTTTATACTATTCAGTGCCTGCTGTTAATTTGCTTTACAAGCCAGTGTGGCAAAATTATTTTTAAAAGTAAATTAAGCTTTTCCACAGTAAACATATCAGTTTAGTTAATCAATGAAGAGCTGATCTCCATACACTCCTCAACATGGCTGAAAATCAAAAGCTGACATGGCCCCACAGGCTTATTCACTTCATATCTGCTTTCTGAAGCAGTGAGCATTACTAATTATATATCAAGTGAATGTGGGTTGTAGCTGCCCAGCATCACAAATAATCAATCTCAATGTTATCAATCTTAGTATTATAGTATACTGAACAAGGGCCATAGAACTAATTATATGGCCCAATGGATCTTTGGATATTTTTTGTTTCTTTGAAAACCAAAAAACACTTTTATTTTTAATCCAAAAACTTCATTTTATACCAAAAACAATACTTGCTTACTCTATTTCTACTGGAGACTGAAACAAAATCAGTTTTGAGTTACCTTGTCTTGTTCTGGTTTTATGTTGTTTGTGGCTTGCTGTCCTGCATGAAGGGACAGGGCCATTCTTCTATGCGTGCGCGAGCTATGTGTGTCACTGGGGGACAGAAAATAGCAGTGGGACAGCAGAAGGTATCCCCTCTAAATGGTCATACCTCAGGCTTTCTCTCTTCTTGATACTCCAAAAGGAGTTGTAGGCTGCAGTGATCAGTGGTCTGCTAGGGAATTAGATTATCCCCACAGTAGAATTGTCCTGAGCAAAGCTGACTGAAAAACTTCCAGCAATAGATAAACTTTGTCCTAGAAATGTCAGCTTCAGCTGAGAGGCAGATGAGCTTTTGACAGAATCACCCTGACTCCCTGTCCAAGTGTATGAAGACAAGACACCCCAAAACCACCTTGGCCCTGCAGTGGAAACAGTGCATCTGATGATGGCATACCAGGATCCATGGAGCCGCGGCTCTCTGCAATTAGAGCTCAAGGCCCATCTCAAACAGGCTGCAAAGAGATGGTGTTCTGGAGCTGTAGCACCTGCGTAGGAACAACATAAAGGACATTCCCAGAAGTTTACTAGTAGTCTTTTAGGTTTAGCAGAGGGTTACTACTTATAAACAATGAGAAACTTGCCATATTTTATGCAGTAACTTCATTGAAGTCTTAAGATTCATCTGTCACTTGAATTGTCTCCAGAGAGAGTGTGAAAATTCATAAAAATAATGCAGAGAATGTATCTGTGTGTGTATTAGATGAATATATAATAAGGAAAACTCATTTATTGGTGAAACACCACAGTAAAAAGTGCATTTACACCTTTCTCGGATAACAGTCATTGTGGTCCTTCAAAGAACAGCCTCACTCTAACAATTGTGTTCTCTTAAATACATCTATACGTGTCAAGTAAGGGGTTTTCAAATGCTATTCAATTTTAAGCATGGTGTCGAAGGGTTACAAGAATGCATTATTTTTTAAGAATCTTTGCATTTTCTTTTGGATGATTATTAAACAGTCTTATAAAATGAAGCTGCTACGTTCCAGGCAATTCTATTTAAAGCAGCTGTGATTATTGATCTTATTTCCAACAGTAGTAGAATTAATTGAGACTAAATAAAACAAAATTTGTCTTTTTTTCATGAATTGTTAAGGAATCAGACCTGCTTATTATGTTTGTGGTGAACATGTATTTACTGGAACAAAGCACAGACTAGATAATTTGAAGCTTTTCTCTACCTTTCATTTGATCATTTACTGCTTATTCTTAGTCATATTTCAGACAACGTGGATGGGATATATTCTGCTTCTTAGTTAACAAATATGTATTTTGTTAAAAGGAGATAAAAACGTGAAAAAGCTATATGATAAATCAGTGACGAATGGCTTCTTTTGAATTTAAAGAAGGCTAATTTGTTAAAAATGCATTAATTGATTACTAGGGTTGTGCCAGTGTTCTGGTTATCTGGTTATATATTATTTTGGAAATAAATTAGTTTATTCATAAACATTCTTAGATGATTGTTAATATTTTTTGACCAGTCCTAGTTCCAGGTTGGAAATTACATCTGGTTTCATGGCTGGCTGGATTATTTCTTGATCTGTGAAAAATTTCTGAACCTTGACTAAGGTGAACAAAACCCTCCCAAGACAATGTGCGACAGTCAACTATGAGACATTCATACTTATGGAGTATTATGTTACTGTAATAAATGTATATGGTAGATACACATAGTCTGACAAATATTATTATCCTTTATGGGCATCCATAATGTTTTAAATATGAGGGTAATGCATAGTTAAAACTGACATGAGCCAAAAACCTTAAAATTTGAAACAGGAAGATTTTAAGGTTCTGTATGACTTTTTAAAAATAACACAACTTACTCAATTGGTTAGTAAATGTACTTTTTTACTTTCTAAGATCATTAATATTATTTCTTCATTAATCTTTAGCCAACTCTTTGGGCTATGGAGCATAAAGAATCTGAAATTCAAACCAATTTTAATAGAAATAACTGTCATCAACATGACAGTCTAGGAATGCATTTTATGAGTTTTGTAACAGCATAACAGAATAGCTATTGATATGAGCAGAAAGGTTCACATGTGACTGAATGCATACTACATATGACTAATAGCAAATGACCAAAGCCCACAAGCCATCTCTGAAAAATATTAATCTCAACTTTCTAGCAAACACCCATAAATAATGGATACAATCAAAGACAATCAAGCCTGGTTTAAGTGATTTGCATGTGGTTTGCTAAACAAAGAAAAGGAGGTAAGTTGATAACAAGTAGCGCAATCACCTCTGAACAACTCAACCAGTTGAGATATTATCCCTTCTCTCAGGAACTAGAGATGGAAAACTATCAATCAAGCTTGTCTCCTAGACTCTTGGCTCTCTTGATTGATTTTATAATAATCCTCTGTCTGCTTAAGCAGGATGAGCTTCTTTGAGGGAATGGACTTTGTCCACTGAGTGGAGAAAATGGTGAAAGTGTGACTTTATGGTTCATTCTGTGAAGTTCAGTCATTTTATTTCTGTTATAGCTCTCCTTGAATACCTTAACTTTAAATCTAAATGAAGAGCTTCCCTCACGATGCTCTAAGTTAATTTTTAGTGATGGGAACTGCTGAGATTTACTGAATCACAGCCTTTTTTGCAGTTACTAAAAAAAATAAAGTCATACTGAAATGATATTTTTACCAGAAAGTTGACTGTAACTGAACTGATCGAATTAATTATTCTGCCCCTTTTACTCTGAAGCTCTATTCATGATTCAAATATTTTTTAAATATTGGAATACATGCTCTTCACAAGATAGCATGGAGGAAGTTGCATTCTTGCTTGCAAAGTAATAAAATTATAAACTGTTAACTTGCCTAACATCAACTATTTGGTGTGCATAAGCATCATAATATCCCATATCCTTGCTTCCTCCTGACTCAGTCTTGCATCTTCAGCGACTTCACAAATTACTGATGTTGTAAAGGAGGATCTTGGCCATGCAACTCATTTCCAGTGATATTGAGTTGTTTAATATTTTCTGTAGAAGAGTCCATAAGTTTTCACCAAAAGGAAGTATAAATACTGTGTTAGTATTTTAAAGGTTACTCTTCCAGCTTTGAGATAATACGGTGTTGTCGACACTGTATTCAGATAATAATACTACACCACCTGAATTATATTAACTTCAAATGTTTTTGAAAAAGTGTTCGCAACTTCCATGTGAAAAGCCGAGTGTGTGCAATTTGAAGGCAGTATGGAGCTCATTAGAGAATTTAGTTTGGCATAGTAGAGGAAGTGGAGACGTATTATTCAGAACAGGTAAACACAATCTTTTTACATTCAGGTCCTGTAGATGTAAATCATTATTAGAATGTGTGATTCTGAATGCTTTGTGGATATGTTTACTAGTTCTTCAGACATAGTTTATACAGTCTGCTTTTTACTTTTCTGCTCATTGTATAAACTTCAAAATGCAATATGTAACAATTTATACTCTAACACCAGAAACAATTCACTTCTATAGCAGCATTTATTTTCCGCCATCAGCTGAACATGAAGAATTCTCCTTATATAATTTAATGAGCCCCTCTGCCTCCGGGTCTCATGGAGTTTTCCTCAGCCAGTTGCTGATTAAAGCTATTCTGGTTGAATGAGAAAAAACCCTCTGATTATAATAATGCAATAATTTTTGGCTTTTAGGTTTTAAAAAACTATTTGGAATACTTTCCTGGTTGTTAATGATCCTTAATAGAACAGATGGAATTCTTCAGTCTGAGCAGAATCTGCAAAAGAGCCTCTGAGGTGTATGATGTGTCATTTCGTTCATGCCCAGCAGAGTAAGACAGAATAAATCTAAAAAAGGAGGATGCTGAGGGGCTTTGATTATGTTGCTGAGCTATTCCCTATATAACATGTGTTGTGCTGCTAATTTGCTGACTTGGAAACACCAACAAAGAATTACATTGGGAGTTTTAAATTTTAAGCATTACAATATTAAAGAGGAGGCATGTCGAAACACAAAACTTTAAAAAAAAAAAAGTAGAAAATCTCTATCTAAATTGCAGCTTTAATGCACTTTAATACCCACAACCACTCCAAAGGCCAGCTGCCTGATTAAAATTACTGGTCCAGACCTTCGTGAATAGCTGAAATTGCTTTATACTAAAATAATAAAATCATAAAACTAATTTTGAGAAATTCAGACATTTCTGAAAATTATGACCTCTAAACCTTTGTAGGTCATAATCCACTAAATATAGAACCAGACTCTCCGTGCGTATCTGTCTTGTTAGATACCTAGAAGCTTAGATGTCATTCATTTTATAAGCACTATGAAGTGGTCCCTTTTTAAAGATCTAGGCACCTAACTTTCCTAGGCCACTGCTTTTCATTGTCCAGTCTCAAAATGACACAAACTTTCTTGTGGGACCATAACAACTTTGGAGATCTAGCCTCAAGATCATGAAAAGAGATCCTCAGAATAGTTGTTTCTAGTCCATCTGGACAGACTATGTAGGCAAGCTTACCACGCACAAAAAATTGCATTTGGTAACGGGACCTTTCAGGTAGTATTGGAGAAGCTGATGGTCAAATCTTTGTTACATAAACATGACTTAGGGGTTACAAACTAGTCTTGGCCATGATGATATTGGCTATTGGTGCATCTTAATCAATACTTCCATTTCAGCCACTCCACAAACATATCAGCAGTTCAAGAAGCACTGAACTGAATAGACAGCCGAGGACTCAGCATCTGTTCTACTCTTTGACCACCCTCAGAGTAAAAAAATGTTTTTGTGTTTAGATGGAACAACATGTGTTTTCACAAATGTGTTTTCATTATTGCTCATTGCTTCTTGTCTTGCCAGTAGGCACCACTGAGAAGAGTCTGGTTTCTTCTTTTTCATTGCCTCCTATCAGGTACTTATATACATTGATAAGGTCCCCCTGACCTTTCTCTTCACAAGGCTCAGCAGTCCCTGCTCTCTCAGCTTTTCCTCATATGAGAGATGTTCTAGTCTATGCATCACCTTTGTGGCCTTGTATTGGGCTTGCTCCAGTAAGTACATACACTTCTTTTGGTGGGGACACAGCACTCCAGATATACTTCACCAGAGCTGACTAGAGGGGAAGGATCACTTACCTTGGCATGCCGACAACACTCTGCCAAATGCAGCCCAGAAGGCTATTGGCCTTTTTTTGCCACGAGGGTGTGTTGCTGCCTCATGGGCAGTTGTCCACCAGGATCCCAAGGTCTTCTGCAGAGCTACTTTCCAAATGGTCAACCCCCAGCATGTATGGGTGCATGGGCTTATTCCTTCCCTGGTGCAGGACTTCTTATTTGCCCTTGTTGAACTTCATGAGATTCCTTTCTTCCCAGTTCTCCAGCCTGTCCACATCCCTTTTAAAGACAGCACAACCATCTGATGCTCCTCCTAGTTTTGTACCACCTGCAAACTTGGTGAGGGAATACTCTGTCCTGTAGCACAGGCCATTAATGAAGATATTAAACAGTACTGGATCCAGTATCAACTTTTTGGGTACACCACTAGAGACTTGTCTCCAACTGTACTTTGTATGACTGACCACAACCCTCTGGACCTGGTTGATCAGCCAGTATTCAATCCGCCCCACTAGTCACCTATGTAACACATACTTTCTCAATTTTTCTATGGTAATTTTTAAGGGAGACAGTGCCAAATGACTGGAGGCGGTGTCAAAGGCTTCACCAAACTCAAGGTAAACAGCACGCACTGCTCTTCCCTCATCCACCAATCTATTCACCTTGTCACAGAAAGCTTTCAGACTGGTCAAGCATGACCTCCCCTTCATAATTCCACACTTTTGCCATGCTCAACAAAGCAACAACTGAAGATTTCTGAAGATTTAGAAAGTATACCATTTCACAAGGAAATTACTTAAGTATCTTTGATACTGAATGTTTGCAATGGTTTCAACCAGTGATAAAATGGAGAGTACAGAGCTCCACAATAGCATCTTCTTTTGTCCCTTGTCAGAGGGAGGATTCTGCATCATATCAACATTTAGTCTGGTCTTTCTGGTGTTCTTATAATTTTTAAGGGCTGCTGTATGCTTTCCTTACAGTATTCAGTCATACTTATTTACACGGTCCAAGATTGTTTAGTTAGAAATTATTAAAAAGAATGTTTTTACAATATGAACAAAAGTTTAGACATTCCACTGAACCTGAATCAGTGCATGTTGTTCTTGGATAAATTATTTTTTCTCACCAATCAACCATTCAAGATTTCCTAATAATACATTAAAATATATTCAAAGCTGAAAATCTGCTTTATTTTCAGATATGCAGCTAGTAACAGCTGAAGTAATCAAGGCTTATAATAGAAATGTTAATGAGCCCTGAACTATAGCAGAGCAAACATAAGAGTCAGCTATTATAGAAAGTAAAGTTCAGATACCATACCTGAGTAAGCTTTATGTTTGTTGAATACCTCTCTGATAAGAGCCTTAATCATAATCATATGCAGAAGAAAGGATTTTGAAAATATTTTCTGTATGCAAAAAGTTTTTTTAAAAAAGTTTATTTTGAGTGGGATTGTTCTTAAGTAATATCTTGAACTTTAGAGGGCACTGTAAATTTGGCTCCAAGGTTAGAGATGAAAAACGTCAATTAAGTTACCTAGAGTAGCCCTTTGCCTTACAATACTGACCTGGCCATCAAGATGTGAATCCTGTTTTAAGTTTAGAATCTTAGAAGGAAGACATAGTTTGGAAAATCCTGCCATACAAGCTCTGAAATGCAAGACCTGTCAGTGGGAATCTATGTAGAAAGGAAGACGTAAAAAAAATGGTAGACTTTTGTAATGGTATTTAACCATTAAATCATATGAAAGAAAAATGCACTTAATGGCTCTCTTCCTACTCATACTCCTCCCATGGATATGTGGAGCTTCTGCAGGATCAGCTGCAGTGGAAAAAAATTATTTATACCCATATCTCCATTTCTCTGTCATTCAGATACTCTCTGTGTGTGATATCTCTAAACTCATGTCTCAAGGGAATCACCGAATCCTGGTGATCATGGGATCCTGGATCACTTATCTAGGTCTAGGAAACCTTGTCCAGAAAATTCTTTCCGAGATTAAAAATAATGATTACAATAATTATGAAAACAAGAAAATCCAAGTAATGTTGAAGGAAACCCAAAGCCTTCGTGAGTTAACATGTTTTCACATAATGTTCTGTGAATCCAGGAGCTTAACTTCTCTGCAGGCAAGGTGATCATCAACTTTTTCTTCCATACAATGTACCTAACCAAGATATTCTTTCCAACCACCTAAAAGAATAAAATTGGTATTATTCGAAATATGATGAAAAATAATGAATTGCATATATTTGGTTTAGTTCCCCTGAGCATGAAAATATCAGAAAGGCAAGAATCTATTCTCAAAGGCGAGGTAAGAACACAAACCTGGTAAACTGACTTGCAGGAAGCATCATCTGGTTTTACAGTCTCAAGACAAAGGGCTTCTCGGTTGTGTAAACCTGTAGCAGACTCCACTTTGTCACCTCTTCCTGCTCTCTCTTTAATTCTTGGTTGGCTCCATGCACTCTAGCTGGTCATTGACATCCAGGGTGACAACCCCATCTCGTCTCCCCTTCCTGTCCTTCCTGAAAAGTCTATATCCTTCCATTCCAACACTCCAGTCTTAGGAAAGATACATCCCACCACATCTAGGTGATGCCAATAAGATAATAGTCATACAGGTGCATGCACATCTGTATCTCTTTCTGTTTATTCCCCATGCTACATGTATTTGCATTAAGGCATTCAAATTGGTCCCCCAATGAAGCCAAATGGAGTTGCAGAAATTCCTTTGTGCTGTTCTTCAGGTGCTCTCTTGTTGCCCTGTAACTCCTCTTCAGGCTCTGGGCATCCCTTGCTGGCACTGGCATCAAATTGGTAGGATTGGGATAGATTGAGGTTCCCCCCATCCATCAACTTTAGTTTAAAGCCCTTCACCAGCTTGGCAAGCCTATGACCAAAACAGCATGTATACAAATAAGCTTGGAAAAATATTAGTTCAGTAACTGTCTTCTGGTGAAACAATTAAACTTGAATAATGACACATACCACTGAAGAGAGCCAAGCCAAAGAAACTCTTCGGGGCAATGCATTGGTGGTGTTGGGTAGGTGCTGGGAGGTGAGGAGGAGACGGCAGCAGTTGGGGATGCTGTGCAGGAGCAGGAAGGAGCAATGCAGGATGTCTACAGTCCAGTGAAATGCAGTGGGAAAACAAGGTTTCAATGGAAATGGAGCAGGAATACAAGAAATCTCTGACACTAGCCTGCTGCCTGGCTTCATGGGCTTCAGGTCTCTGGAGACTCATCTTCTCTGTCTAGCTTACCTCTAGGATAAATTCTGTAAATTCCCAAAGGCAGGTTCTGCAGCTTGTTTTGTGCTCTGAGCACAATAGTTCCCTGATCACAGAAGCAATTTTTATTTTGTCTTGTTTTTTAGTTGTTTAGGGCAAATGACCTGACTTACTTAGGGTCTCTGTATCATCTATGCAAAATGGAAATATTTTCTTACTCTTCAGGTAATAAGAAGGTAAAATAATCAAATAATTCAACACAATGAGAAAAATACCTCTGTACACATAGATATATAGATAGGAAAGAAGACTTCTTTTCAGTAAATACCACCATGCACCTGCTCTACAGTGGTGACAATTTAAGTCAATCTCGCCTTTTTTAGGGTATTTCGTAACATCTTCTTTCAGATTTTCAGTAAAATAAATAGTTTCCAGATCAAATTTAGAATGTGGAAGAATGGTGAAATTTGGAAAACATGGCGTTCCCATTTGTCAGATGTACTGGCATTGTATCTTGATAGGTTTTTCTATGTCATAAAGTGTAGAGCTGTCTGATAAAGAAAAAAAGAGAAAATGAGAAACATTCATGTTAGTAGACATACGCTTACCTGCTCCAGTCATTTAAAATGAATTCTAAAGCAATAACATATACTTACAAACTGGTCAGTGAATAGTAATGCTTTATATTTCTTAATATAAAGGCCTCAAAAGGCTTTGAACTTCATAACAGCTCTGAGGCTGGTATTTTGATATTCTTTTTGCTGATAGATAAATGGATCTCAGATGTTTTCAAACACATCAATTTTAGGGTCTCAGCTGAGAAATGCTGCAGCATTTGCTTGCTTACATTTCTTCTTAAAGGGAAATAAAGAGGAGGAGAATTCTGAACTTTTACAATTCTTCTGCTTTGTTCAGAAGTTATTCCCAGTTTAACAGAGGGCTCATACCTCATTTTTGAAAAAAAAAAAAAAAAAAAAAACCCAACCAAAACCCCAAACCCAAACCCCAAAACTGAAACAATCAAAACCCCAACAAAACCCAAACCAAAACAAACAAACAAACAAACAAAACAAACAACCTACATATATCTAGAAGTTGCAATTTTTAAATTAGCATGTTCAAATTAGGAACCATGAAAAGTTTCACTGAAACTTGTTTTAAAAATTATTTTCTTTATATCCTTTTGGGAACAATGTGTTATGTCTTCAAAAGAGAAAAATGTCATTAGAACTCAAACAAAGTATATATGCATGCATATAATGAATAAAATTATTATGAAATTGTTACCTAAAGTTTATATCTTATCATTTTGTTAGAAAAAGGAAAACTTTCTCAGAATTGTCCAGAGGGAAAGTAGAACTGACAAAATATTTTGCAACAGAAGCTATAACATGAATGTGAAATACATAATGAATAATCTATTGAACTATTGACAAAAGATGCAGTCTGCCAAACCAGATATTAAGTTCTAGAAAATAAAGCAGAGATTCTCTGAGAAGTTCATGTAAGGGCTGCATATTTTGTTCTTTTTAGCTTCCTTTGAACTTTACAGAATATAGCAATTCCTTTACAAATATGGGTACCTGCTGTCCATCCTGTTGCTGGTCCTGCTGTGAGATACCTAGGTACTTATAAAGGAAGTGAAAATGCATCTTCTTTTTGAAATGTAGTAATTGTATTTACAGTGCTCTTTTTTCTTGTTTTCTCACAAAACCAATACACACATAGCCCAACACCCTTAAATGTAAAAAAAAAAAAATTAAAAAATGATAAAATAATTAGGCTGTGGATTTTGAGCATAACAAAATGTCAGAATCCACCCATAGTGCACACAGTTTCACTTCTGGGCAGCTCCTTCTATAACCTTGTCCCAGCTCATTTTTTCTATATAATTCTTCACTTAATACTTCTGTTAACAGGCATCTTACTTTTCTTTGAAACTAAACAGTACTAGTTTTGATATTTTTCAGTGTTGCCCTTCTCTCTGGCTCTTACCATAGCAAATAATTTCTCTCTTACCATTACCAGTTAAGAATAACAAAGCAGAAAGAAGAGTTACTAACAATCATCTTGGACCTACAAGCCCTGCTGTAAATAAACACAGAAAATGCTCTTTGTGGTGAGAAAGCAACGAATAGAAGTTTTCACATCACTGCTGCAATTGCCTTCAAGGGGAAAGATACAGTGTCCATGCCTCATTGAATGTGGATTCAATGTATTTCTATTGCAAGGAACAAAAACTTCATTATTCTTTCTGCTAGAAATTCATGAGACAAAAACCCTGAGTTTTTGAAATGATACTTTCTAAAATGAACCCTTAGGTCATTATGAAATAAGAATCTCTGTCACTATTTCTGCCAATCAGTGTCAGCAGACTGTTAAATATAATTGCCTTGTTATTTTTTGTGTTGACATTTATTATTTCCCACCTGATAAAACAGACTCCTTTCCTCTTGAGATTGGTGGTCCTCCTGCATTTTACATCAATATAACATTAAGGCAAAAGATAAATGTTTCTGGTTTTCCATATAAGAAATGTCCTACATTTTTGATGGCACAGTTAGATGATTCTCTTCAATAAATTCCTTCATACAAGAACTTTGAAACTGTATATATGAAATATGTTTTTCCCTGGAAAATTACATCAAGTCAGCATTTCAGTTTCTCTTAACAGAACACCTTTTTTTTCTTACTGTCCTGTAATGGGTCTGATTCTACATAGGGTTGTTCAAGGCTGCCCATATAACCCTAATTGAAAGTCATTGATGTGATACATCTTTTTAACGAGACACTGTATAAAATTGTAATGATTACTTTGCTCACTACAGCCTCATTTCCTGTCCTCTAAACTGGTAAATTGCATGCACCAAAAGATGTAGGTAAAAGAAGACATTCACAGTTTAATATTTTTTTCCAATTCATCTGTCTATATTAATGGCCAACATTTAGTCATCTATTTATAATGGAAATACTTCATGCCCAGAGAGGGGTCCTTAAAAATCATTTCACTCATATGATAAGGCAGCTCAGAAAAGGAACTGTTCTGGGATTCAGGTGTTGGTCCAGTGCCTACATGCTGTGTGACTTTGTACAAGCTCCTCATCTCTCTGACCCTCTATGTCTCCGTGTTGTTCAGATCATAATCTCTGCCTGATAAGAGCTGTTTCTTGCTCTGTGTGCATGTGTGTGAATTGAAAGCCCAATACAATGGAGCATTGAGGTGCTTTTGCTTATCTACTCTACTTTAATATCATCATTAATTATAATTTGGCAAGAGTTAATGGTCTGAGATATTTTTACAGCTCTCCCCTTGTATGAAATGTCTTGGTAATAAACAAAATCTTTCTGTTAAAAGCAAATTATAATTTACTATGACAGGAATATTTTTTTTTTAGAGTCTTTAAAGGTATAAAAGTCAGTAATACTCATTCCGGTAAAAAACCATGAATTACATATTTTAATATATGTGACTTACTCATAGATGTTGGTATTTTAATATGTAATTCACTTTCAATGGCTTTTATTTAACCTGTTAAAGACAGAAAGAAAAGAATGTTTCAGCCATTCTTCTGCAGTCATATAGATAGTTTACTTTTCCTAAATTACATTTTTCATCTGATCTTTGATTTCAGGGATCTGAGGTTATAAATATTGTTCATGTTGCACTTTATTCACACATTGGTGATAATGAAACAAAACTTCTTTTCTCCAGATTTGGGGAATAGGACAGTTTCGTTCTGCCTAACAAGTCTAAAAAACTCCAGCTAACAAAAAGCTGATAGTACATAAGCTAGAGATCACCTTCCCACATCAGAAAATGAGACATGTGATTACACGTCAGCTCTCTGTTCCATGTGATTCAGGGAATGGACACCCATCCTGTTTCCTGTCATTTCTAGGATAGCTGTTTGCAGTGTTTGAATACTATTGCATTTTCACCTGTAGCTGCTCAACCAAATTTCTGATAGATAGCTACCCCTGTTCAGGCCTGCCTAGCAAACTCCAGCAAACCAGCGATAAAGCCTTTCCTGATGCACGAGGCTTAAACTGGCTATGCAAGGAATCTCTTGGTTTTTTTCTGCTTCTTTTCTATATTCAGCATCACTCAAAAGTGATGAACCTGGTGAAGGGAGATAGACAAGGGTAATCAGTGGCAAGTGAGGACACCAGGTGCCTGGGAACAAAGGAAACTGTGGGAGAGAGGGATGATACTGGGAGGAGTGCGGAGGCAGCACCTGGGGACTTTTAGAGGAAAGGAGGGTCAATACTCCGGTGACTGACATATCTGGGATACTCTCCCCAGCCTACCCACAGCATGGGGCCACTCGTCATGCATAGATCTAGTTTCAAATTCATGCAGTAGAAGGCTCATGCTAGGTGTCTGAGTCAAATTTTTATTCTGTCAGTTATCATAGCTCTACTGATGTCTGTGGAACAATGCCAGTTCTTGTAGTCTGTGCCTTCTCATTCTCTTGAACATCTCATGGTTCAAAAGTCTTCATCCTGAACAGTGCTGAGTGCCTCCCCTCCCACAGATGCCAGGAGTGATCAAATACTTAAAAGATCCAGCCCTTAAATCTGCCCTGTGTTACCCTTCCACCTCCATCATCTCATACAAGAGTAGTCCAAGGATCAGGAACAAGATGGGTACACTCAATAAGCACAGTATTTAGTACTCTTCTACAATAGCTCTCATAGAGTTTTCCTCCTACAATCTCCAAAAATGAAGAGCATTGTAAAACATTTTAGGGAGCTTTTAAACATTCATTCTTACAGCAGTGCTAGTCAGAAAATATTGAAATTTTGCACTAAGCTGAATTCCATTTAGATCTTGTCAAGAATTTTTTGACCAACCAGTTTCTGTGATAAAATGATAAAATGCCAGGCTGACAAAATGTAAACTTTTTCTTTTCCTTTTTGTGTTTTTTTGGTTTGTTTTTTTTTGTGGTTTTTTTTTTTTTTTTTTTTTTGGGGTTTTTTTTTTTTTTTTTTTTTCCCTTTAATGTGGCAGTTTCACAAGCAATCAAGTAAGGAAAGATTTCTCAGGTTCAGGATAGATTTTTCAGGTTCAAATGTCAAAGGGTAGCGTTCCAGTAATTACTAGCTTAATGTTTATTTCCCCATCCAGCAAATAGGAGAGGCATGTTCAAGACACAAATAGGATCAGGTCAACAACTTTTAAGCAGCATATTATTTGTAAAAGAAGCTCCTTCTCTCCCTTCCCTTCCCCTGTTTTGGAAATACATTGTATAAATGTAAGAGTTAGGTATTCAGTAGCTCACAGAAACTCACTCTGCCTCTGATAAAAGTGATGGTATCTAAGACTACATCCCTGCTTCCTTTTTAATTTTTAATGGCAGACAGAGAAACTACACTGCGAGAGACTGTTGGTGATACCATCCGGTACCTGACAATGAGCGCATCCCATCATGCTGCTAGAGAGTGACAGAGAGGATCTGATCTGGGGTCTCCCACATCCGAGAGGAATAACAAAAGCGCCACTACCATGAGATGAATTCTTTCATCTAGTACCTGGGGTGGGAAAACTGTCCAGATCCATGGGATATTATATGCTATAAGGCGCATAAAAGTGTATTTCAATATACTTACTAACACTGCTATATGCTTACTAACACTTACTATGCCGCCCAAGCCTAACTGGACTGATTTTTTTGCCATAACAACAGGTATGGTATAGGTAAACTTAAATGCCGATATTGAATGAAAATAGAAACTTGTGCACAGCAAGAGATTAAACTCCCAGCTCCCTCAGAGTGAAAGATTGTTTGTAGCAGTCATTTATAAGTTGCTTATAAGCCTTAAAATGTTTACCATTTCACATTTTGTGTTGACAAACTAGTCTGTCAGACATGATCAGTGAGGTGACAAAAACTAATCTTCTTTTCTTCCATTGGATAGCCTCCCTCAAGCCAGAGTAGCTGAGAGAAGAGCTTTCTAATGAGAACTGGGAAGCATTTTCCAGTTATTTTACTCTTTCCTCAAAGCCATTTATGATCCTCCCCGCCCCCTGATTTTCTTTTTTTATTAATCCTTTTAATAACTGAGTTGTTCTTTGCACTGAATTAATTAGCATATAAAGCATAACTTTTTCATTCAAGGGAATGTTTAAAATTAGTGGTGCTGTGCCCTCTGAAAAGAAGCCTTCTTTTACAGCTCCTTTGCCTCAGAGCTCCAGCAGAGCACATGTTGCTTTGCTGATGCTTCTGTGTCAAGGTGAGCTGTTTGTTCTGCACCTTCTTGGATAGATGTAGTAGCTTGAGTTCAAAGGATATTTCTTTTGCCTTTTTAATTTTAATGAACACAATTAAAAAAGAGATCTAATGCCTTCTTTATGATCGCCTTATATTTTATTGTAGTACTATGTGATTTTCTATTGCCATCTGAAGCAACAGGGAACAGAGAAGCCAGAAAGAAATAATACTCACCCACTTTTAAGCTGTTTTTCCTAGTTATTCTGGTTTCTGCTTTAGCTTTCTGAGTTTCATGTTTTAATTTGAAAGTTAGGGAAGTTTTTTTAGCTCAAATATTGGAATAAACAAAACTGATAAAAACGTTTAGTCACTTTTAAAATGTATTATTATTAATTCAGGAGATCCTAGGTAGTTTGCAGTGTAACAAAAAAAAGTTGTGGATTTTTTTTTTTTTCCCCTTAAAAAAAAAACAAACAACAAAACAAACCATGTGTTTTTACATTTTTATCCATAAAGTATCACTTACCCTGCAAGGACTGATAGAGCAAGGATTTAAGGTAGCTACTGATACATTTTATGTAGGTAATCCTCATAGTACAAATTCCTAGAAGGTTTGAAGGAGAATTGGAAAAAAAAATACCCTCAGTACACAAATTTTTTATTAAAACATCATTTGTGGTCTTTGTAAAAGTCTCAAAGTAAGCCAGAAACTATAATTTTGGAAAGAGGTACACACAGGGATCAAATCTTATGCTCATAAAAGTAGAAAGATAAGTAGTAATTGTTGGAAACAATGGGAAGGTACACCTTGAGAAACTCACAGGAAGGACAAAGGTTCTACTTGCTAAAGCAGCAGTTCATAACACATCAGCAAAGAATGAAGAATGAGGATGTTAATAGTGCTCTGTGTTACTGGAGCTACGTTAAGGTATGATAAAGGGACCAGGAAGACAATCTTGGAGACAGCAAGAATTATACCTTGGACAAAGTGAGAAGGTGCAAAATGAGGAAAAGCTTCCCAAATTTTAGCTGCCCTAGAGTCAAGGAAGTTAAAGGGCTATGGGGTCAGAGTGCTACTGAACAGACAACACTCCATATAAGATTAGGTTTGAGGAAATCCAAGGGCTAAGTGCTCACATTTCTTGGTTTATTTTTCTTTTTTTTTTTTTTTTTACTTTCTAAAATTTATATTCTTATAAAAAGTGCAGAAACTTAACCTTTTCCTTCTAGCTTTTAAAATTAATCTGACAAATCTAGGATTCTCTTTGATATGAAGAAAAGAAATCTAAATAAAAAGTGAACTGTGAAGACAAATCTTATTCAAGGTTTCAAGTGAAAATTTCAAGCATCTCTGTGGGTTGGCTGTGCAGATCTCCAGATTCATGTGAATGAAATGGACCCTGAGAGAATGCACTAGGAAATATTAAAAGTTCTTTAGTTGTTTAGTTGTCTAGTCATTTTAATATCTAAAATTTGCAGCACAATGGAATTCTATATTTTGTAAATGTGGAATTTAAGACTTAATTATATTCAAGTTAGGATTTCATTATAACAAAATGATGTTGCATGTGATGTGGAAGAGGAGACAATTCAGACTATTAACAGGCCCCAAAAAACCTGAACTTAATCAAACCAGATCACTAACATGAAATCTAAATAGAAAATAACAGTTAAAAATTAGAAAACCAATGTACAACTATGTAGGTAATAAGAAATAATTTTCTAATCTGTGCATAAATTTGACTTCAGTTAATTTTGTAGTAAAATTCATACTGCCTATTACTAATCTTGGTTTTTCTGTCTAAATCTTTTATACAAACCGTTACAATGAACAATATTGGCATGAACTTAAATTCAGAATTCTTATATTGACTTAAATTTGCATTATCCACCTCATTTGATTAGTCATCCAGAGTGTGTGTCTCAGTTTATAAATGTTAGGCCAATAGAATGTGGTCTTTCTTCCCATTACTGAAGTTCAGCCTGACCCTTGAGTATTTCATGCCTTGCTTACTCATTCTCTTGACTCCTCCAAACTGTTCTTGCATAAATCTTCCAAAATGTTCGTTTAAAGACCATTATGGTTTCTCACATTTTGGTTAATTATACTGTCTTTAAATAATTTAGCAATTATTTCCCCTATTATGTTAAAATTGAGTTTCTTCTTTTTACTGTATATTGTTACTGGTGGTCGTAGTAGACCACCTTTAATTCTTTGCTAAGTAGACAGGCTATTTTGAATGAAAAATATTTATGGAACATTGCATATGACAGTGTTACAGAGTATTTATCTGTATCTTCTGTGTAGCAATAGCTCCCTTGAAATGTCATGTAAATTATCTATGGACATTTTCCTTCACTCTTATCTGTAAAACTCATTTATGAAACATGTATGTGAGCTTTAAAAGAAAATACTGAAACAGATCTATCTTCTCTGAAATATCAATTATTTTAAGAGGTTTATTTTAGGTAATCTAGTCTGGAAAATTTTACTTCTCATACTGTAGGATTATTACACTTTTTGTTCAAACATTGAAGAGAGACTATTTTTCTGATATATCATGGAGCTTTTAATCATGTTTTATGGAAATAGTAAAAGCAGGGTCATGAGCTTTATTGAATTTATATTTATCACATCTGTTGCAAAGGTGAATTCATTACACTCAGTGAATGTGCTACGAAAAAGCTATTGTAACTTGGTTTTGTTCTAATTGCATTTTATGATAACAAGTACTCGATAAACTCTACAAAAATAGCATTTTGAATTATAAGTTCAATTCTGCTTTTTTCTAATCTGGCGTAATTTTTAATGGTCACGATTTAAGTGGGCAGCTCAAATCGGTGTGTTATGTATTTATTTTTTTTTTTGTCATGTTAGGCTACTTGATGACATGATTAATATGCTCCTCTTGCAGTGGAGAATGAAGATGACTTTTCTATAAACTAGACATGTGATTGAACTATAAATGACTCTTAGGAACATCAGACACTTCAGTTTCCATAATAAATGTTTGTCAACATTATCTCTTTAAAACATGTGGAAGAAGAAGAGCCTGTATGCTAGTTATGGCATTGAAAGTTGTAATTCTGTAAAACTTGTTATATTCTTTTTGTTTCCTAAACTGTTTTCAAAGAACTGCATATAATTTTTCCATTAAGCTAAAGCTATTTCCATAGTAAAAATTCTAAACAAATGAACCTGCTGATAAGTGACTCGTTAATGTACGGTTCATATATTAATCTCCTGTCTGGTGTTAAGAACCCATGCAAATTATCAGTTGTGCGGATAACAACCTCTGTGTAAACTGAAGGCCTTTGCACGACATGCCCTAGAAAATTACCTATTTCTGTTCTGGCTTTTTATGGTATTCTTCATACGGTATTTTGTAAAGGTATACCTGTAGGACTATTTTTCTTGACTATGGATCTCCAAGACCATTTTTCAAGTTGGTCTGATAATTTTATTTACATTTGAAATAGAGAGCTAAGAATTAACTTATTGCCTCTGTTTTATCAAATTTGTTAGCAAGCTCAGTGATTAAAAGATGGAAATTTCAGCTCATTTTGAATCCTTCAAGAAACTGAAGTTTATTTATTGTACAATATTCTATGTTTTTACTAACAACTTCATGGTTTTCATAAATGATCAGAGATGTTGTAGGTGCTCCATCCCTGGGAAACATTGAAAGTCAGGTTGAATGGGTCTTTGCACAACCTGATCAAGTTGAAGATGTCCCTGCTTATTGCAGAGGAGTTGGCACAGATGACCTTTAATGTCCGTTCCAACTCAAACCATGCTATGAAAGCCACCATACATGTTAATACACACAGCTTGCATGAAAATTATTCAATAGCAGCTAGTGTAACAAAGACAGTACCTTCTTATCAGGATGACATGTCTTATTCAGTGGATGTGAACAGTAAATTAGCCTCAGCAGAACGCAAACTCAGTATAGCCGAGAACACCAAGTGTGTTACGATAGGCAGAATGAGAATAGTTAGACATCAGCATAAATGAAATTCTTGCTAAAATACTTGCATAAGTAAATACATGCTAGTAGGACATTTTCAGATCATAGATAATATGGTTTTAGTATTTGGCCCATAAAAGTTTATCCCTTGGTAACTGATTTGCCTATAGAGGATGCTGTTAATACTAATGAATATCTTATCAGTGCAAATTCTATATCTGCTTGGATAGCTATTTTCTCTTAATGAGATATTTCTGTGAAGATTTTCACATGCAGATTGTCATGCTATTTTTAACATATCCTTTGAATTCAAACACATTGGGGAAAAAAATGTGATACTAGCATTTGTTTGGAAAGCTTGCTGCAAGAGTGGCATAAACTTTATTCATACCCACAGAATCATATGAAATAAAGCAAATTTCCCAGAAGGATTTCATCTACACTTGTTGTTGGGTTTGAGTACTAAATTCTTCAAAGACAAGGGAAGGCAAGGGAAGAGTAAAAAATGGTTGTTGGACCAAAAGATGAAAACACGTATTAATAATTAAAATGCAGGGCAAAGTTAGAGTATGTAAGAGTAACACAACATACTGAAGATGTTAATTCGTCTTCAGGATTTAAACCAGTGGCTGTCAATCTGAGGCTCTGGATTTTGTTTGGAAGCTATTCACTCCATCAAAAGGAGCTTATCTCCTTTAGCAGAATGACCATCATGGGAGCTCTTTTCCTCTTTCCCTTTCCCCTCCTGTGAGGATCAGCAAAGAGGAGGAACCAAAATTAGGGAGGTGGAAGAAGAAACAATTGGTTACTAAGTAACCCAAACTAAAAGCTGGGACATGAATCGTTACAGTGTTATACTGTATTCAGGGTGAGGAATCTGCAAAACACAGTGTCTATAATCATGGCTGTACAATAGCATAGATATGATTATAACTATTTTGTGGAAATATATTGAACTTCATTGTTGTATGAACTTAAGGGAGAGAGAAATGAAGACCCCAGACTTATAGCAGAGAGAAATGCAGTAAGTGCTCTGAAGCTCACTTGATAGATGTTCTGTAAAGACATGAGGGGAAGAGGAAGCATCTCCCACTTTTTGAAGACAAATATGTTACTTTTGAGAAATAAATAGTGTACTTGAAGTTCTTGCCTTGGCCACACGAGCATAAAAAAAGTTCAATCAAATTAACTTATACTGTGGCTGAAAGGCCTTTGTGACACCTAGGAGATGCATTTCAACAAATGTGCATTCACTTTATTTAATCCTGTTGTGACTCAGAATAAAACAAAAGTGATTATGTTAAAGTACTTTTTACCTATATAAATACAAACACTTCTATGTTTCAGTAGCAAAATCCAGCCTCAGAAAGATAGAGTAATAGTCCATATTCCCTATATCTCGAGAGTTGGTTCACAGCACTGAAAGTTTCATATTCTTGTTCATAAAGCAAACACCTATTAAAAATAAATAAAATAGATTTTGCTGAACTTGTGTCCTGGTTTTGTCTGGGATAGAGTTAATTTTCTTCCTATTAGCTAGTATAAGCACTGTGTTTTGGATTTATTCTGAGAACAGTGCTGGTAACACACTGATGTTTTAGTTGTTGCTAAGCAGTGCTTACCCTGGTCTAGGACTTTTCAGTCTCTCATGCTCTGTCAGTGAGGAGGGGCACAAAAAGACAATAGGAAGCAGAGACAGGATACCTGACCCAAAGTAGCCAAAGAGGTATTCCATACCACAGCATGTCATGCCCAGTATATGAACTGGGAGGATTTGGGCAGTAGGTGCCAATCATTGCTCAGGGACAGGCTGGGTGTTGGTCAGTGAAAGTGGTAAGAACTTCCCAAAATAAGACAAAGTAAGGAATGACAGAATTAACATTCACGTGGCTAAGTGAAAACATGGGTTGCTTTTTGTTTGTAAAATATGAAATCACCAAAGAAAATAGTTTAAAACTATGCTAAAATTATTTGTCATGAAACTAGTAATACATCAGCAATTATTTTCAGACACCTTGTTTTGGTGACTCCTGGTTTTTTTCTCCTTTTTTAGTCCCAGAAGAGTGGCTCACCCAAAATGCTTTCCTCATTTTGAGCAAAGGAGGCAGAACTGACTCCAAAGGAAACAGTTACTAGGGCAATGACTCTATAAGGTGTGCGTGATAAAACATCACGACTGGAGTATTTTTGGTTCTGTTTTTTGTTTTGTTTTGTTTTCCTGAACTGAATTGGAGAGCTTATCAGAACAATAATTTTTCTGGTTTTCCCCCTCTCTTCATTTTTACTTTAAATCTTCTTCCCAGATCTTTCTCTGGTTCCACTCGCCTCTGCTCATCTTGGTACTCCAGGGTAGCAGTACACTCTACCCATATGCCCAGAGACAGGTGCTTTGTGCACTCCCAGGATACTAAACTTATTAATAATAAGGACAATGCTGCTATGCATCTTCTTGTTGTTGTATCTTTGGGCTTTTTTGCTGGAGAGATGACAGATCTGTCTCAGTGATATAGCTTTAAGTGGAGCAGTGAGTGTAAAATTGTTATTCTGGGTGAAAATATGGAACATGCAGCATTGCCTGAGACAGCTATTAATGTTCTGTTTACTGGCTCCTGGGAGATGCAGCATCTCTGTCCTCTCTGAAGATAGCTTAATGCAGAGCATCTGAGAGACTAACCAGGAAAGACCAGGAAAAACCTGCAAATGAACATACAATGAGAGATGTAAGACAGACTATAAAAGTTAAATCAGCTGTGAAAGAGCAAACTTGAAAGGAAAATAAAAGGAGAAAGGAAGGCAGCAGAAACATGAAGAAGTCAGATATGTGTTGATACTCATAGGTGTATGATATCCAGTGGAGTGACAGTAACACAATATAAATTATATCCTTGCTTCCCATTCGGAGTGTTTCACTGAACAAGAACATACTCTTGACTGTACACTGTGACTGATGCATTCAGAGCTTGTTTCTTCTCTTATCTTCTGCAGCTTTTTTCTTTTGACACTTTAAAGCATTATTTTTAGTATTTTGAGGCAAACAACTAATGCTTCCTTTAGTTGCTATTATTTTGCTAAAGTACCTCAGGGTGGGATAGACTTTACACCACAAACACCTACAGAGCTCCTATCCTGAGCAGGAGTGAAGGGGGCAGCTTCCCACAAATCCCTTTGGCTATCACTGGTCAGAAAGGTCAGAAAGTTACAAGTCCTTGTCCAGCATTTGCCAGCTGCTACCTGTGATCCATGTAGTTTTAGTAATGGCAACATCAGGCTTCTCTGCTTGGTGCAGCTTGTGATTTTTTGACATTTTGGTCTGACATATCATCATGAGCTGAAGATCTTGAGTGTTAAAATTGTGAGCTTTAGAGAGAAGTGATTTGTCACAACAACTTGGAAAGAGCTACCATTTTACATCCATGGCTTTTGTTCACAGGGAAGGTAATGAAGTAAATATCTATTCCCTTCCACTAGTGCATAATGTGGAGGAATGCTTTTCCTCCAGAGGGAACATTGCCAGAATCATCCTAGCAAAGTGCAGTAATCAATAACAAGCTAATCAATACACAGCCGCTGCATGGAGATTCTTTGGTTTAGATCTCCACAGATGTGAAAATTTTTCTTAACTTAAATCTCTGTATGTAATACCTGTACCGTGTATTCATGTGTGTACACATACACATATACACGTGTAGTCATAAACATAGGTGGTTATAAATTTTAACTCTGAAACTTTTAAATATATAATTTCTATAGCTTTAGCTCAATGCATGTTCTGGCATCTATACATCTTTATTTTAGCTGTATGCTATCCCCAACAGCAGTTGAAACATGGTATTTCTTTTTCTACATCTACAAATGCAAGTGAAGTAGAAAATATCCAGAAAGCCAAAACTAAAATCTGGTGTGTAGTAAGCTCGATAGTAGTATGTTGCTAGATAGCTAGAAATTAAGTAGTTTAAAATATAAATACACATCTTTGCACTGAGTTGCCCTGAAAATGGTGAATATACTAATGCAAAGTTATTTTCAGTGAGATATGGGAAATACATGTTAGAATAACTGCATGTATTAATAAATGTGTTATATTAAAATACATTATTAATTTTGGCTCATTGATATATAACAATTATTTTACAAAGTTACTGTATGCGTTCAGAAGAAAGCAGTAAACCAAAATGAAATATTCATATCAATACAGTGATTAATCTATTAAGCATTTATATTTAAATTGAAAACTGTCTTGCCTTTCTTTATAAATAGTAACAATAAAAATCATCAAAAGCAGAACAAAGAAGTAAGAAACAAAAATGAAAGAACAGCTTAAAGTTATTCTATGTTAGAGAAAAGTGAAATAGAAGATAATTTTCATTACAATTAATAGTGGAACAGATTAATTCTTTAGAGTATTCAAGGCACTTTGGTATCATGGTGATTTGTTAAGGAATGCGTTATTAAATATCTATAATTGCCTTCAAATTTCTATTAGGCTATTCATCAGCAGATATACTTAACCTATGTAAATAAAACAGGTCTGTCAGTACCAGTTTTTGTGTCATAACTTAAAGAAGATTTGACCAAGTTGAGAATCCTTTGACTCATGACTGGATTGCCAGCATGCTTTGATTTATTAAAAGAGATGAATTTTCAACTGACCTTTGAAGTGTACAGCAGGAGCAAAGAGAAAGCCCAGTGGAAAGTTGTCTCTGGGTAGTTGTAGTTAGCAGTGAGGCTAAAGCTGCCTGTTATAAAAGTTTGTACATACATTCCATAGTTACTTTGATATTTCAGTTCCTTTTTCTCTCCTTTATTTTCTCAAATTATAAACTTGAATTAGGACAAAAGCATTAATGAGGTATAATCAGTTAAATAGGGTTATGAAATTGCTTGATTTTATTATATTGAAAAAAGACCATCACCACCACAGTTCATTGCCCAGAGCAGAGGATGCTCTGGGTCTTACAATACTGGCTGATTTCCACAGCAGCACAGCATTTCAGGAACAGCAAAACAATTATTGTTGCCCGTATTCACCACTGTTCTTTTTTATCAAACTTAGGACTTACATGCTGCAATTCCATTTGTGTATGTCATGTTGTGCATTTAGTAAGCAGGGCTTGAAACTACAGTTTAACTTTCAGCAGAGAAAGCAGTGTCAAATGGTCTGTCTGTCACACGTACCTTATAGCTGAAAATAAAAAGGAGGCTTTCAAAGAATTATTAACCTAGCCAACAAAGGGTGGCGCCTAGTGAATAATTAATGAACCCAGCCCTAGTTCCTTGTGTCACAGTAGACTTTATCTATTTGACTATAAAAGCCAGATGCTTGTTTTGGGTTTTTTTTTTTGCCTGATTTCCCTCCTGTTGTGAATTTTGTGGGTTTGCTAAGTTTCAATAGGAGAGGTGCTGTGCCTTCTGCTTAACTTGGCCTGTAAAACCTGACACTTCCCTGGAATATGAGTGTCGTGGTTTGAGCCTAGCCGGTAACTCGGAACCACGCAGCCGCTCACTCACTCCCCCCCTTCTTCCTCCCCGCACTCCCAGAGGGATGAGGAGGAGAATCAAAAGAGTGTAACTCCCATGGGTTGAGATAAGAGCAGTCCCGCAACTAAGGTATAATACAAAACCACTACTGCTACCACCAATGATAATAATGATTAGTGAAATAACAAGGGGAGAGGATACAATTGCTCACCACCCGCCAAACGATACCCAGCCCGACCCAAGCAGTGATCTGGACCTTCCGGGTAACTCCCCCCGGTTTATATACTGGGCATGATGTGCTGTGGTATGGAATACCTCTTTGGCTAGTTTGGGTCAGGTGTCCTGTCTCTGCTTCCTCCCGGCTTCCCCTCCTCCCTGGCAGAGTATGAGACTGAGAAAGTCCTTGGTCGGAGTAAACATTACTTAGCAACAACTAAAAACATCAGTGTTATCAGCGTTGTTCCCAGGCTGAAAGTTAAAAAACACAGCACTGCACCAGCTACTAAGCAGGAGAAAAATGACTGCTATAGCTGAACCCAGGACAATGAGGCATCCATTTAAAGATAACTTCGAAGATAACTTTTCCTTCTTTGTGAATGCTGGACTTACTAGGATGATAGAGATGTTAATGCAATTTAGTTTTCAGGTGAAATCCTAGTTTTTATTTGGATTATTTCTTTGAACCAGGTTCTAAAATTACTCTAAGTGCTACTGCTTATACCCTTATGCTTTGCCTGGGTCCTCCGCTAGCTGACAAATTGCACGGCAATACTCTGCCTGGGGTATTCTTTGGCATGACCAGAAGCAGACCTTGAGGTACATTGAAAACAAGAGTGTTGAAAATGGGGACATTGAGAGATCTCAAGAATCTCTCAGAGTAGGTTATGTTAAAAGGGGAAGTTTGAACTTGGTTCTCTAACCTGTTAGTTACATGAGCACCTACATGATATTCAGATCCCTGCTGTTCAAGAATAATGCAGTGTAAATTCCCTGAATGATTTTTACTGCAGTATTTAATGTAGTCACAAAGTGTAAGTCACAAAATAGTATTTCCGAAGAAGATCAGAATAATTTTTGTTCTTATTCTCTAATCTATGAAAGTCTCATTCAGCCTAATCTGATGACTGATTTTCTTGACACACCAAACTAATTGCAAAAAGTTTCAGTAACCATTATACTTTATTTCATGATACCAATATTCAGCTATCCAAGAGCAAGGAAGTCAAGGTCCTGGAGTCAAGTTCTTTTAAAATGTCAATCTAATGAAAATAGCATACTAAAAATAAATAAAAGATTGTTGATCTATGGGCTTCTTTGTATTATAATATTTTAAACTCCTAGGTACCAGAATTCTGACTGTAAGACTTAGTAATGAGGTCTGACATAAGTAAACAGCTACATTGTAATGAGGAATAATTGGTTGTAATATGTACTCAGTGCAAACTGCACTTGTACAGAATAAAATGCATTTTGCCTTCAACAGAGTATTAGACAGTGAAAAGTTTGTAATCTGTGAAATGAAATGTAAAGCCACAAGAGACCGTAAACAACATCAAAAAACTTTGCTATACTCATTATAAAGAAAAAACTTTGAGAAGTTGACAAGAATAAAATGTTACTATATTAAACCAGTACATAATACAACATCTATATGATTTATGAGTGCAGCTTTTTCGAAAGTATGATCAAAGAAAAAAGGTGGATTTTACTCTGCAATAAATCTGATATACATTTTTTAATCAGACAGATAAGATATAAAATGCAGCCAGTGCTGTGAAGATACCAACATGCTTTTTTTAAACTGGACAGGATGCCTCAAGGTCATTGATGGTTTACAGTTCTGCTATTGTCAGTTCTATTCTGCGTTCAGAGAAAGCTTGGTTGGCTCACCCTATTCAGTCAGGTCACTGAGGGTGAGATTCATCTGGCCAAATCTATACATCTCTTTGTACATGTGGCTAGTGATCTAAAACTCTTTATGATCAAAGGAGACACCTCTAGGGTGCAATTCATCTCTTCCTGAAGCAGATACTTAAAGTAGGTCATACAAATCATGCCCTAGAGTGTCTATTTCTTTCTACTAATTATGAAGGGGTCATAGAGGGGGAAGGTCACAAGTAGGTATCTCTGCAGTAGATATCTAAAGATAGGTTAGATGAAAAGCACCCAAACGTCCACCCATAGGAATAAATGATTTTAGTATGGCTATTTATCACTATTTCCAGTGTGAACAGATTTTCAGTGATGCTGGTTCAGCCTTGACAAGCAACCTGCAGAAGTCCTTTTGGCATGAAAATACTGATTAGAAACCCATGTTAGCGCTTCTAACTATAAACATCAGCAATTTATTGTCATAACTACTTTTGAAACGAAAAAAGTCATATCGTTGTATGGCCATCTTTGATCTCCAACTTGGTGTTGACTCATCGAAACTAGATAATAAAGAACAATAGCTCTATAGCTCAAGTTGGTCTTTAAGATTTCTTAAACTGCTGCATTTTTGTTGTATGAAACAACAAAATTG